>NC_137885.1:5337001-5347942 GCF_963924005.1 Protomyctophum bolini
CTATTTTGAAGGAATCCCAGCAACGGTTGTGTTAACAGCGTCTGATAAATGCCTAAATAGTAAATTGTCGAATGCCTCTTTTCTTTTGGGGTAGCGCTGCAGGCCTGACTGTTGTTTTCCTTTTTTACAGTAACAACTACAACACCTACCACTACGCTGTCTACTACACACGGTAAACTACCACTACACAACTAAAATCTAATCTACAATAGTTCAACCCCCCAACCTGACAATCTACAATAGTATACACCCCCCAGCCTCACAATCTACAATAGTTCAACCCCCCCACCTGCAAGCAGTGCGAGGCATTGTGAGTTTGTAGATCGCCTATATTTCACAATGTTTGCCTCTTCCTTAGGTAAAGTTTGACAATTTGGTCTTTAGAATCATTACATTGTCACTTTATGAATGTTCAGATAGCCTGTACACATTTATACTGTGTGTCGGTTTGTTTACTGCAGAGTGAGTAGGCAGTGTTGCAGGTGAATTATATTTCTAGTTTCTCAGAGATCTCAGTGGTTGGTCCGGGCCAAGGAAGCACGTAAACAACATAAACAACTGATGAGGAGGACTGTAAAACAGATATACATCTTTCTCCAACAGATGGTCCCAAGAATGTCCTTTTGGCCGTAGATCCACCAGGAGATGTTGTCAAAGGAAGCTCAGTCACTCTGACCTGCAGCGCCAGTGGGTCACATCCACCAATCCAGATCTACATCCTTTACAAAGACAACACTGAAGTGGCACAGAAGAACACAATGATCATCTCTGACGTCCAGCCCAGTCACAGTGGAACATACCACTGTGAGGCATTTAACGACATCGCTACAGTCCATTCACCTCCAGTCACTGTTGCTGTCCACTGTGAGTTTTTAATTTAATTACAATCTAATTATATTAATGATGTCTGTGCGTGTGTGTTTGTGTGTGTGTGTGTGTGTGTGTGTGTGTGTGTGTGTGTGTGTGTGTGTGTGTGTGTGTGTGTGTGTGTGTGTGTGTGTGTCAGGGATGTCGTCACGCCTACCTAGTTGTGACGTCATTCCCTCCTTTTATAAGGCATCTTGCCAGCACCAATCTCTGTCCGATTACTAATTGTCAACCTAGTCTGTATTGAGATTCTAAAACTAACCTTGCAATTTAAGCATTCTTAATTTGCTCCCAAAACTGAAGAACATCCAAGACCAAAGGTCAGCACTTTCCGCGCTTGTGACCAAGAACCCTCTCCATCCTTACAGTGTGTGTGTGTGTGTGTGTGTGTGTGTGTGTGTGTGTGTGTGTGTGTGTGTGTGTGTGTGTGTTGGCTATGCATGAACATAAATACCATCATAATTCATTTTAGAAAAATACATTGAAATACATTCTTTCTATCTTGCTCTTTTTAAGTGTTTTTAGATTACTTTAGTGTCTAAAATAATTACATTAGTGTTATTATTTTAACCTAAGTTGATTTGTTATTGATATTGGTTTAAAATGCTGTATACAATCAATGTTTATTCCTCCACAGACCCTCCAGAAAAGCCCTCAGTATCAGTGAGTCCACCAGGAAGCGTTGTTGAGGGCAGCACAGTGACTCTGACCTGCAGCAGTGAAGCCAACCCACCAGTAGACACCTACACCTGGTACAAAGACCACAGATCCATCTCCACTGGTCCTCAGCTGGTGAAGAACAATGTGTCTCCTGGAGACTCTGGACAGTACTTCTGTCTGGTGAAAAACACACATGGATACCAGAGGTCATCACTACACTCTCTAGATGTTCAGCGTAAGTGAACTAAAGTAAAACATCTCATAGTTTTTACAGACCACAAACAACAGCTGCAATAGCCGTCATGAAAATGTGCAGCCAGATAGATACCCTGTATTTTATAAGACCCCAAAATTCACTGCGAAATTAACCGGAAGTCTAATCGACTAAAGCTAAAATGTCTACTGTCTTTTTAACCCATTTAGATCTGAGGACGATTCTACAAATGCCTTCTAAATCAGTTTTCTGAAGAAAACAAATGTTTCTATGTCAGTCGTTCTCAAACATTTTCATGTCAAGGACCCCCACAAATATATGTAATTAGCCGCTGACCCCGTGTGAAAATATGTTGTTCCAGGGACCCCCCCCCCCCCCCCCAGAAGCAAAGATTCGAGTTAAAAACGTTCACTGTGAAAGAATATATATATTCAAAGATTTGCACCACATTTTCAAGATTCTTCAAAAATAGCAGATCTACAAGCTTATAGTGCGGCTGCTATGAGCTTGATGTGCTATTTATCATGCTTAAAACACCAAAAAGGGTGTTTCCCGTCCAGAATGGGTTAAAAGTCATCAGAGGCGTAACCGCGAGGTAGCGGCGATTTAGTAATGAGACGTTCAAATAATACACAATAAAAATACACAATACACACATCTCTCCACAGCTCCGAAGCTTCCAACGCACTGTGACCCTCCAGAGGTCTACAGTTCGAACAGAATCATGATCACCCCGATGAAGACCAGGTACGCACCCAGAGCGACGGTGCTGTACGAGTGCATAGTGGGATATACTATGAACGGAGGAAGCCCCTATGTGAGGTGTGTGGCTGGGAAATGGACACGTTTATCTCTGACATGTGAAGGTAAGTGTACGTTCGTCGTCAGTACCAGTGTTGATACATACACACAGCGTTGTGTCATCAATATAGCTGGGGGGTGGAGCTATGGGGTAAAGTTCCGAGTTCTCCCAACCGGAATAAACAGTGGGGTGTTGGGTTTTCAAACGCAGATGCTTTAAAATACTACTAATTTAAAAGTAGGCGTCATGGATTGCCAGATCACAGGCACAGATCCTTGTTTCCACTCGACAAGGAACGCTACTTTAGAAAATGAAACAAGCCTAGGAATGTTTTCCTTTACTGCTGGACATGATCCAACACAACACAGTGGCCTGATATATTTGCTTGGTAAGAGACACTTTTCTATAGATATGATCATCAAAGTTCATTGACACACTTCAGCTCAGGTTGACCATAAACCATTTATTGCAAAGCTACTGCATGTTAGTATGGCGGTGTGGCTCTGCTCATGTGATATCGGATAATCTGCGTACCGAGACATTATCTGATTATCTGTGCACTGAGACACAGCTCTGATATCAATGACTCCCCAGAGCAGAGCCAAAGATACAATAATCCATGAACAAAAATACACAGTAATAACCCATCAACACATGATTCAACACAATTAACAATACAATAAATTAATATCCCATAACGCCTGGAATAAGAACTACAGGGAGGAGGCCAGGGAGGTGGGGGATATATATATATATATATATATATATATATATATATATATATATATATATATACACACATATATACATACATACACACATATAATAACCTTCTGCCTTCCACGCCTCAATGAACTATCGATTACGCTTAAAAAGCCATTAATTAATAAACGATGTTCATAGAACACAAATTCCAAGTAGGCTACCAACACCATTCATTTGGAAGTGGGGTATTATTATGCAGTGTTAATACACACAACACAAACCATAGCTGTTTCAAACGTACAGGAAATACAGTTTAAAACATGGCAATGAATACAAGCTAAAGCAGTGTGTAAATCCTTCATATATATATATATTTTAATACTGTTTTTATTAGGCATTTTTTGTATGACATCAGAATATTATCGACAATGATAATGAGTTCAATTATAAAAATGAAAAAAATAACAGGCAATGTAAATGTTCCACATACAATACATAATAAAAAAGACATATAAATGTGAAAAAACAAAAAACAGTTAAACAATGACAAGTGTGAACAGACAAACAAAACAGACAACAGAACAGACACTTTTGCTCTCAAACTTTTCCAACATGTTGTTGTAAATTAAGTGAATTACAGACATTCTTTTTTAAATGAGAAAAAATAAAACAAAGAAAAAAACACGCAATTCCTTTTTTATTAAACAGTTTGACCCCGGGCCCCCTGACTCCCAGAACTGCTGTCAGTGGATCCGCGTCAAAAGGTCTTTCAACAATGTCTGACAGTGATTTAAATATACTTTGCCAATATGATGTGAGTTTAGTGCAATGCCAGAACATATGAGCTAGAGTGGATGTCGCAGGCTGGATTCACATTTGGATACATTCTGTTGATTTTTTCTTTGAACAAATGTAACCTGTGTAATATTTTAAACTGTATAAGACCGTGCCTGGCACATACTGAAGAAGAGTGCCAAAACTTTTGAGATGTAGACCATTGCTCGTCAGTGATAGATATTCCTAAATCGTTTTCCCAAGCAGTTTTTAAATACTCCAAGGAGGCATTATTATCTAAACATAAGAGAGAATTATAAATAATAGAAACACCTCCTTTGAGCAATGGGTCACGTAGAAATATAGATTCCATTGATGAGTTGGGAGGTATGTTTGGAAATGAAGCAGTGTGTTGTGTTAAAAAATGTCGTATCTGTAGAAATCAATATAAAGATCTTTGAAGGAGTGAATACCATTTCTATGCCACACACTCTATGCGACCAGTGGTGCGCGCACAGAACCCGGGTGTAAATCCTGCATATTAAAATATCAAAACTCGACTATTGTAACTCCCTCCTTACTGGCCTACCAGCATGTGCACTTAAGCCTCTCCAGCTGATCCAAAATGCCGCAGCTCGCTTGGTCTTAAACCAGCCAAAATTCTCACATGTCTCCCCCCTGCTCCGCTCCCTCCACTGGCTCCCGGTCGCGGGAGGATTATCACAACAAAACAAAAAAAGAAGTGATATTTGAATTAAGTGAAATCACTGAATATACCTTTAAATAGTGAACAGCACTTTGCCAAACGATGAATCCCTGCCAAGTTACAATTACTTAGAATTAACTATGTTCTAAAAACATTATTGATGACTTAATGGCTGTTGTTGTTTTTTGATATTACGGTAAGTTTAATTGATCATATCTGTCTCTACCAGGCGATTAAACACTGCGCCGCGGTAACACGATGTTTTACACTTTCCCTTGAAATTCTAACTTTTCTGTGGAAGTTCTTGACATCCGACTACTCAGTAGTAAGTGACAACATCCATGTGTCAGACTGCATCATACATGACCAGGTCATTTCAACATCCATGTGTCAGACTGCATAATACATGACCAGGTCATTTCCCAAATAATGGTGGATAAAAACAAATCTTGAATTTCCCACATTAGCCTACAAAATGCATGTTCATGTACCACACACACACACACACACACACACACACACACACACACACACACACTTCTCTCCCTGGCTCTCATGCTAGTTGTCTCCATTTGACCCAGGCCAGTGCGGCAGGCTCACGGACCCGACCGGCAATGAACTCAGGATCAGCGGAGGCACTCTGTCCCGTCCTGGAGACCATCCGTGGCAGGTGTCCCTGCAGCACAAAGCCAAAAACTCAACTAACGCTCGGTTCAGACACGCCTGTGGCGGCGTCCTCATCGCGTCCTGTTGGGTCCTCACTGCTGCTCACTGCATGTAAGCTGCTCTAAATGCTAACATGTGGTAACATGAGCTGCTCTAAATGCTAACATGTGGTAACATGAGCTGCTCTAAATGCTAACATGTGGTAATGCTGCTCTAAATGCTAACATGTGGTAACATGAGCTGCTCTAAATGCTAACATGTGCTAACCTTAGAGTATATATGAATAGAGACGGATTCCTCCTCCCATCCACTTGCATTAAGTTGCTCAAAAGCACATGAGGCGATTTCACTCCTAGGAACAAGTGCATTCTGGGATGGATTGGCCCCAATAACATGAACGCGCTGGTCGTTGACTATCATTGTGCCGTTTGTGCGTGTTCACGCATGAAACATTCGTTCACGTGTCATGGCCCCAATAACATGAACGTGCGCAATGATAGTCAACGGACCAGCGCTGGCTCGAGCTGCAATACAAAATTCGGCCACTATGTCCATTTGGCCTCAGGGTTTCCTCCGGGTGCCGTCTCTATTCATATATACTCTAAGGTGCTAACATGCACAGGTGGTCTTAATTACTGACTTGCTTGTTTCTCCAGTGACAGCACCAAGGACATGCAGGTGGTCGTGGGGGGAGTGGACATCGGGAGCAAAGAAGAGTCAGACCAGGTCATCTCCGTGAAGAGAGACTTTGTTTTTCTGGGTTACAGGAAACTAGGCAACATTGGTGCTGCTACTAATGACATTGGTGAGGCCATTCATTTACTGTATGTCTTCTTTTACAGACGGGCTGATTTCTTACCTTAACCCATTCAGGCCTGAAGTCGAAATTAAAAAAAAAAAGTTTTCTAAATCATGACAATTTTCGGAAAGATTTGAGGCACATTTTAACGATTTTTCTTTTTTTTTCAATAGCTAAATTATAACATAATATATATGTAATCACCAAAAGGGGTTCCCGCTCAAAATGTGTTAATCTGGTGTTATCTCTGTATGTCTGTCTGTACGTCTGTCTGTCTGTACGTCTGTCTGTCTGTACGTCTGTCTGTACGTCTGTCTGTCTGTACGTCTGTCTGTCTGTACGTCTGTCTGTCTGTACGTCTGTCTGTCTGTACAGTACGTGTGTTGATTTCATCGACTTAAACTAAGACGAAAAATGTTCGTCGACTACATTTTTCCACTGACAAAAACTATTGGAAACTAAATTAAAACTAAGCTATGATGACTAAATATACTGACAATTCCGTCAACAAATAAAAACTAGACTAAAATGTTAGGAAGGGACTCGTGGACAAGAGATCCAGGGCTCCATTTTCGTCAGCACTAAAGCCCTTATTCCTAAACTTCGTTGTCTTTTTTTACTATTTTGCAAAACATTTTTGAATAGTTAAAATGGCCAGTCTACAAGCTTGTCAATGTCAATGTAGATTGGCTAGTTGAACTATTCAAAAATGTTTTTCAAAATAGTAGAAAAAGGCAAAGAAGTTTAGGGATAAGGGGTTTAGCGGTGACGAAAATGGAGCCCCCAGTATAAGTCATTTTACATTTGGTTGCATGCTGAAAATAGCCGATCTACCAGCTCACAACGCGTCATGGCTTGTAGATCGGCTATTTTCAAGGCATCAAGGCCCCTAAAATACATTTTAGTCGACTAAATCGACCGTAGATTTAGTCGACTAAAATCTCATGACAATTAGTCGACTAAAACTAAACCAACACTAATTCACTAAGTGAAAACTAATTTTCTGCCAAAAACCACACTGGTGTGTATACGGACGGCTGTAAGGCACGTAACTCCAGAACCGCTCCGCCCCACACGCGTTCCACACCCCCACAGGGGGGCAGTGTTCCACACCCCCACAGGGAGGCAGTGTTCCACACCCCCACAGGGGGGCAGTGTTCCACACCCCCACAGGGAGTGTTCCACACCCCCACAGGGAGGCAGTGTTCCACACCCCCACAGGGGGGCGGTGTTCCACACCCCCACAGGGGGGCAGTGCCCGGTGTCGTTCCACACCCCCACAGGGGGGCAGTGTTCCACACCCCCACAGGGGGGCAGTGTTCCACACCCCCACAGGGGGGCAGTGTTCCACAACCCCACAGGGGGGCAGTGTTCCACACCCCCACAGGGAGTGCAGTGTTCCACACCCCCACAGGGGGGGCAGTGTTCCACACCCCCACAGGGGGGCAGTGTTCCACACCCCCACAGGGGGGGCAGTGTTCCACACCCCCACAGGGGGGCAGTGTTCCACACCCCCACAGGGGGGCAGTGTTCCACACCCCCACAGGGGGGCAGTGTTCCACACCCCCACAGGGAGGGCAGTGCCCGGTGTCGGCTGGCCTGTTCTGACATCACAACAACACTCCATATTTGGGCAACCCTGACACAGAACTCTGACACGGGAATTTCCCCGGCCGGACGTAGCGTGTGGAAGGGACACGTTATTCCGACGTAGCGCGTGGAAGGGACACGTTATTCCGACCAGTTCCTTTCCCCTCCATCAGGCGCCCCGGCTAGCCAGGGGGAGGCAGTTTTAGAGAGATCAGGGGTTCTTACTGGTGTCTAGATAACAAGTGGTACAGGTGATGTTATCTAGAGAACACGGGTTCTCAACCTTTTGGGCTGAGGACCCCCGGAAATGCTTTAGCCATGTCTCACGACATTTAAAGTCGATTCCTTCTGTCTATCAGATTATACTAAGGTCCCCTGAACACCGGGTTCCAACTGGAAACCTTGCGTTTACGATCCAGTCACTCTACCCCTGAGCCACCGCCGTGTTATTATTTACTGTTCTATTCTGTTTCCTGTGTCTCAGCATTACTCCAGCTGGAATTCACCGATGACCCGTTCTGTGCCAAGGAAACCAGCTATGTTAAATATGCCTGTCTGCCAAACCAGCTCTTCCCCGATGGAAAGGAGTGTGTGGTCGCTGGATGGGGCAAAACTAAAGATGGTACGTATCCAACCACTGACTACCACTAATCACACCTTAAACTATAGATGGTACGTATCCAACCACTGACTACCAATAATCACACCTTAAACTATAGATGGTACGTATCCAACCACTGACTACCACTAATCACACCTTAAACTAAAGATGGTACGTATCCAACCACTGACTACCAATAATCACACCTTAAACTATAGATGGTACGTATCCAACCACTAATCACACCTTAAACTATAGATGGTACGTATCCAACCACTGACTACCACTAATCACACCTTAAACTATAGATGGTACGTATCCAACCACTGACTACCACTAATCACACCTTAAACTATAGATGGTACGTATCCAACCACTGACTACCACTAATCACACCTTAAACTATAGATGGTACGTATCCAACCACTCACTACCACTAATCACACCTTAAACTATAGATGGTACGTATCCAACCACTGACTACCACTAATCACACCTTAAACTAAAGATGGTACGTATCCAACCACTGACTACCACTAATCACACCTTAAAGTTTAAGGTGTGATTAGTGGTAGTCAGTGGTTGGATACGTAGCATCTATAGTTTAAGGTGTGATTAGTGGTTGGATACGTACCATCTATAGTTTAAGGTGTGATTAGTGGTTGGATACGTACCATCTATAGTTTAAGGTGTGATTAGTGGTAGTCAGTGGTTGGATACGTACCATCTATAGTTTAAGGCTTAAACTATAGATGGTACGTATCCAACCACTGACTACCACTAATCACACCTTAAACTATAGATGGTACGTATCCAACCACTGACTACCACTAATCACACCTTAAACTATAGATGGTACGTATCCAACCACTGACTACCACTAATCACACCTTAAACTATAGATGGTACGTATCCAACCACTGACTACCACTAATCACACCTTAAACTAAAGAAGGTACGTATCCAACCACTGACTACCACTAATCACACCTTAAACTATAGATGGTACGTATCCAACCACTGACTACCACTAATCACACCTTAAACTAAAGATGGTACGTATCCAACCACTCACTACCACTAATCACACCTTAAACTAAATATGGTACGTATCCAACCACTAATCACACCTTAAACTATAGATGGTACGTATCCAACCACTGACTACCACTAATCACACCTTAAACTAAAGATGGTACGTATCCAACCACTCACTACCACTAATCACACCTTAAACTAAAGATGGTACGTATCCAACCACTCACTACCACTAATCACACCTTAAACTAAATATGGTACGTATCCAACCACTAATCACACCTTAAATAAAAGCTGCACTAGTCTATCTATATAAGGTATAATTTCCCATGTTACATGTATCGTATAATGTAGCAGTTACTGTATAATGATGCAGTTTGTCTCTTAATAGAGTTCTTTATTCTATTATTCCACTGTGTTCTTCAATGTTCAGCAGTGTTAAACATTATCCTTCAATGTTCAAATGGCTTCCAGCAGTGTTAAACATTACCAAGGAAAGGTCATGATGAAGTGTCCAGTATCATGCATTTTGAGTTACTTTTGTACAACTGGAGGGTTTGGCCTAATGGTGGCGCTAGAGAAAAGACTGTGGGTAACTATGTTCCTCAGTATGAACTAAAGGACATGTAGCCTATAGACCGATTCAGAAACGGGTCCCCTGGTCACAGCGAACGTATTTCCTGTAGGCAGAGACGACATATCTGCGGTGTAAACTCAGAGGTTTCTACTACATTGAATGGTAGAGTGACTGATGTTAGTCTGCTCAAACGTTACTCTTTTACCTGCTTTTTACTAACACTAACTTTACAAAGATGCCCAGAACATTGGGATGAACCTGTGTAGTTTATAGCTGCTTGCCTGTGACGAAGCTCACAGCGAAACGCATCGTGCTAATAAATAAGTTGATGCAGTAAGTTGTCCGTCTCTGTTCCCTGGAGTGTGCAGTCCTTTTTTGATGTCTATGCCTGCTAACTAGACTTGCACCTCCCACGGTTTTATATATATATATATATATATACACACCGCAGATATGTCGTCTCTGCCTACAGATATATATATATATATATATATATATATATATATATATATATATATATATATATATATATATATATATATATATATACATTTATTTAATAAATGGCCTATTTGTGAGTGGCACCATAAAATTGCCGCCACTGCTATGCCCTGGCCCTATATGCTCCATATAACAATACATGGGAGGAAAAGCTGAAATTAGATGTCCTAGAACAGAGATACTCAAATAGATTTACCTGTGGGCCACATTACAAAAATGGCAAGGGGCCAGGGGCCAGTAGATAAAATTACGACATTAATGATACTTGATAACTTCTCTCTTTCAATTGCTTTATTTTCGCAAAATGTATCAACGTACAATGTGCATGCACACAATATGTAAATAAATAAATGTGTTACATTTTCTTGCATAAACACAAAGAGCTGTTTCCATAACTGCACAAATTATTGCACATAACATGAGTAGCTGTTATAATAACAT
>NC_137885.1:5348142-5492306 GCF_963924005.1 Protomyctophum bolini
GGCATCCTAAAACAGGTCAGTCATCCTTTCAATCACTGTAAGGACCATAGACTGTAAAAAATATGGACAAAGCGTTCCGCGGGTCTAACATGAACATAAAATGAAGCCTGTCAGTCCTTGCAATGGAAGTCGCCATCTTTCTAGATCCGTTTTGGCCCAGTTCAGGCCAGCTGGCCCATTGGCTGGCCCAGACAACGAGGCGGGACTTCCCCCTTCTTCTTTGTTGGTTTTTATTTTGACTCGAGTGGGTGGGGGATCCCGTTCATAGACTGTAACGGTAGCCACGCCCCTCAGAACATGCACGACTTTATGGTAATTTTTTTTATAAATGGGACCGATCATTTTCCAAAAAGAATATTATGACATTAGAAATGAGACTTTAAACTAGTGAAGCAAAAGTATCATGACCATGTTTATTAAGGTAATACAGTCTAGGTGAAGTTGGGCCAAAATACATGGACTTCTATGGGGATATGGGTTTTTCTGGGTCCAGTGACAGCGCCACAACAGGCCATTATATGAACTTTCATTTCCTTAGTGGCTTCACAAAATATCTCTCTGACTGCCCCCCTGGTAAGGACTCATACACTGAGGATGTCCCTCTATCAGTGACCTTTGACCTATACCTTCATCTTTGGCTTGATGGAAACACGACGTTGGGGAGCAGCGACTCGGGTCCCAGAAGGCAGTAGAACGTCACCATGCCAGCCAGAAAGGACCAAAGTCCCATGATGAGGTGTATATATCTGTGGAACACAAGAAATGACAGTGCATTCTGTCGTCATGAAGAAACCACAGCGCAATGATCGAAAGCTAATAGCACGTGATGCCTTTACGCTATCACAAGAAGCAAGCAATCATCATCATCATCATCATCATCATACTATAATTCTAACAATGTCTGAGTGTCTGTGTGTGTGTGTGTGTGTGTGTGTGTGTGTGTGTGTGTGTGTGTGTGTGTGTGTGTGTGTGTGTGTGTGTGTGTGTGTGTGTGTGTCTGTCAGAAACACTGCCGTAACTCCTTACTGCCTGCACCAATCACTCCCACTTTTCACACAGGCATTGACCTGGCATTGATGGAGGGCGTAACGAAGCCCTTTTTTTTCTCGATTTGACACATTAATGATTATTAATGAATTGATTAGTCAATTACAAACGCACCCGGGTGCAGTATACCCCCCACGGGCAAATATCTCACAACGGGTAATTAAGGGCTATAGTATAAGTAACTGAGTATGTATTTTGTCTAGCCCACCTGTTGAACAGGACCGTGGACAGAACCAGGACCAGTAAGAGGAAGCAGAGCAGCGGGTACCGGCGGCCCACTTCTCGGAGCGGGTCCAGCTTCAACCGTCGTCTCATTTTCTGCAGGTAAACTTGGATGGATCCCATTATGTGTATCGATCGTATTGCTGTATACAAACAACAGATTGCTGCTGGAAACAGAAAGTGAAAAGCACCCATAAAATCCACGTCCATTATTATTAAAAAGGTGTGTGTAGTGTATACAGCCAGGCATACATACGGGATCTGTGACAGAAATTATAAGTAGCCACAATTGCAGTCTTATATAGCTAGTTTTCCATGGTGGACACTGGACTGGACATTAAGCCATGTTGGGGCGGGAACCCCTTTTGGTGTTAGCATTACGCTATGCTTTAGCTATTGAAAAATAGTAATTCCATCAGTGCATGCAGTGCACATACCTGTAGGCTACACGCTGTGCCCATACCTGTAGGCTACACGCTGTGCCCATACCTGTAGGCTACACACTGTGCACATACCTGTAGGCTACACGCTGTGCCAAGCAGCAAGGGTTGAGAGGACACAGAGAGGACAGGTGGAAGTGAAGCAAGGTTATAATAGTTTTTTGTTTTTTTCATTATAGTTTAGTTTTAGTTAGTTTTGACATAATTCAGTTATAGTTTTTTGTTAGTTTTTAGATTGAATAGCACTAGTATACTTGAGTGATGCTTGCGGAACTCGACTTCGTCTCGTTCCTGACCGCATCACTGTCGTGGCAACAATCACGTTAACCCACGCGCTCTCGTGTAATATTGCTTAAGTATATATGTTCTAATCATTCTCACTGACCAACTTGCCAAATATAATAGGGACGATGACTATAAGCATGTGGACTCACTGAAAACAAGACGGTGTTACCATTAAAAACATTGAAACCAAGTTTAAAACACAGACAACAAGGAAGGCACACCAGGCGACACCAGGCGACACTCACCCAGCGGTTGCCTCGCTCAGGCACGTCTCCCAGGGGTCAAGCCGGACCTCAGGGCCTTCCGTGTCGCCCACCAATAGGGTGGGAATCAGCTATGATCCTTCTGTCGCCAAGATGGCATGCGAAAGGGCATCCTCTGTGCCCAGGATCGGATGCTAAAGGTACCTATAGCCAAGCGTCGAACAAGTAGGCATGGGCATGATGTATAAGACTGAAGCGGATCGGAGAGTGGACACACTTTCATTTATGTCGTTAATCTGGTCTGTAAAAAATATTTACAGTCATATTATACGATGTAGTATACACGGTGAATTCACATACCTTGTGGAGAAAGAAAAGACTGCTTATCCGCACCTCCAACAATCTTCAACAGTCGGGAGTTCATCTGATGGCGTCGTCAATCACAACTATGAAAGAGGTGGTGACGTCAAAGTGTTCCAACCGGTCAGGTTACATTGTTCCTCTATGAATCCAGGCCAGAAAGAGGCCTATAGCCGCCCTCCTTTCACCTCCCAGGCTGGCAGGGGCCGCACGTACATCACTTTTGAGTGGTGCAACCACTCCCTTAAGGAGCTGTGTGTGTTGGGTGGTGCAACCCACTCCCTTACGGAGCTGTGTGTGTTGAGTGGTGCAACCCACTCCCTTACGGAGCTGTGTGTGTTGGGTGGTGCAACCCACTCCCTTACGGAGCTGTGTGTGTTGGGTGGTGCAACCCACTCCCTTACGGAGCTGTGTGTGTTGGGTGGTGCAACCCACTCCCTTACGGAGCTGTGTGTGTTGGGTGGTGCAACCACTCCCTTACGGAGCTATATGTGTTGAGTGGTGCAACCCACTCCCTTACGGAGCTGTGTGTGTTGGGTGGTGCAACCCACTCCCTTAAGGAGCTGTGTGTGTTGGGTGGTGCAACCACTCCCTTACGGAGCTATATGTGTTGAGTGGTGCAACCCACTCCCTTACGGAGCTGTGTGTGTGTGTGTGTGTGTGTGTGTGTGTGTGTGTGTGTGTGGGTGGGTGGCTGGGTATGAGCACGAAAACAGCATGGTTGTTTTTCACCACCTGTGCGCAACCTAACGCAAACACAAACACACACGCAAGTATTAACTTTATATATGATGCTTTCGGGTGTGCCAGTACAGACAGTACAGTACAGTAGAGGGTACAGTAGAGGGACCGCCACACGGTAACGGTAAGTGGCAGCATTCATTTTTGAGCGGTACTTGACAGTGGAGCTGCATTTTAGTATTTGCCAAAAGAGACTATAGGATTGATTTGTCTTGCTCCAAATGTCAGAAGCAATCTCAAGAATAAGCTTCGTTCTGCTCCTAAATGTCATAAACATATGGACATAATTATGGACAGGACAGGACACGGCATACATCGATTGATAGATACATTGATATACTATTATGCACACCGCTGCCATCTTGCCAGAAAGGTGCCAACTAGATGCATTGACAGCCTATTCATCCAAACAGAAAAGTCTGATTGTATTAAACAACGTCAAACTCACCAACATTGCAATTATCCTCTTACTATCTGCAAAGTGTTTGTTTTCATAAAAATCCACTGTAGACTTCAAACTTCAAGTGTTGAAGTTTGGAAACACTCGTTTTAATGCTGCCTCCTGCATTATGTGCAAATTCAACAGGTGCTACGCACGGCTGTTGAGTGATATCCAACGAGCACGAGTCATAACATGTCTAAGGTGGATTTTTATGAAACAAAAACTTTACAGATTGAAAGAGGATAATTCAAGCTTTCCGTACAGTTGCAATGTTGGCTTATTTGACGTCGTTTAATACGATCAGATAGGACTTTTCTGTTTGGATGAATGGGCCGTCAGTATAGGATATCTGTCAATAAAGCTCATTTCCACTGAGGTCCCTTTCAAGTGCATGTGTGTAAACGGAATGCCACCTGTCGGCATTCATTGCTATACGTCATTTGTGTTGACGATACAGTAAAGGCTGATCATGCTCACAAGTCACAGTCAGTCCCCCCCCCGGGGGCGTGGCACGTGCTTCAACACCCTCCCATCTCTATTCAATTCACTCTATATGAACCAAAGATAGCCTCAAATGTGTGCAGTAAAAATGATTTGATATGCTGGGAGCCTGAGGCAAGCATAGTATATATGACTATGAGTACCAGTAGGGGCACTGTTGTGCCCGAAACAGAGAGAGAGAGAGATATTATTAGTGCTGCACTGTTGCCTGCTAATGAGAGAGAGGAGAGGAGGGGGGAGAGAGAGGGGAGTTGCACCACTCGGTTCACACGGGTGTGATTTTCTTTACCATTATCTGGCTGCAAAGCAATTTCCCGCAAGGGACAATAAAGCTATAGGACCTTGAAGTTGTGTTGAAGTGGGAAGCCCCTCCCGACCCACCCGAAGGTCTGGTGTACACAGCGCAGTTCAGGTACGGCGTTAACCCATTTAGGCCTGACGTCGAGGAAAAGAAAGAAAAAAAAACGTTCTGCTCTGAAAGAATATATATATATATTCAAAGATTTGTGCCGCATTTTTACGATTTGTCAACGATTTGCAGACCTACAAGCTCGTAGAGCGCCACTCTGTGGCGCGCTATGAGCTTGTAGATCTGCTATTTTTCAATAGCTAAAGTATAACATAATGTTTAGTTAAAACACCAAAAGGGGTTCCCCGTCCAGAATTTTAACAGTCTGAACAAGTGATTCTCAAACTTTTTTATTTGATTTCAATGACCTCTCCTCTAGTTTGATATGCATTTTAGGCCATATTAGGACCCCCATTTGTTACAAACTTCATCTCTGGGACCCCCAGCTTAATTTACAGACCCATAAAGGGTCCAGTTGGTTCCTATAACTATTTATCTCCTGGGGGTTCCAAGGACACAACAGAGAACCAGTGGTAGAAAATAAAGGGGTGAATACTTAGTTTAGACTAGTCATTGGTTAGACATGGGTTAAGGTTAGGTTTAGGTGTGCTGCCCCGTGGGAGGTTAGGGTGAGGGTTTGAGATAGGTTGTAGTTGTAGGACTAATAAATGGTCTAACCAATGACTAGTCTAAACCAAGTACTGCACCAAGAAAAATAAATGCTATCTCTGGATGCAAAGACAATAAAAGGGGCTTGGTAAATGTGATATACGACAGATACATACATGACACGTTTATCAAAGCTGTAATTGTCAGTTTACAGTAACTGTGCAGTCCAGCTTGATGCCTGAGAAAGAAAAGAATAGAAAGAGAATGTAAAGAGGAATGAATGAAAGCTGTGTGTGCATGTGATGCAAAAGGGAACGACGTAAAGTTTACACTTTACAGTTAGAACAAATGAAAAGGTCATGTAGAGGCAAGCTCAAACTTTACTTTGCCTCTCGGCTGGGCACATGCATACAGAAACTGTTTTTTGACGCGTATATATTATATTGTCCAGGCATTGACTGCAGTAGGGTGAGTTTATTGTTTACAGGTTCTGTAATACAGCAGTTTTTGTTATGCAAAATACAGTGATACGGTAAAAACCGTGTGATCTCTAGCCTTGTGCCCATACCTTCCAAAACCATTCAACCTGGCTTGTTGCACCTGTGTCATTATGTCAATCCTGTGTGACACACACCCCCCATGGTGAACCCGCCCATCAAACGGGTTAAAGGCACACACAGGCAGAAATGGCTCCTTCAGGTCACATGAGGAACCTTAATGGATGTTCCCCATTTCATCTGGGAAGCGTCATCACACATATTTATTATTGCACATAGCTAAACAGTAAACACTTCTGGTGCATTGTAAGTAGTAAGTATAGCCTTGCCGAGCGATGAGGCCCACAGGGCAGGAGCCTATCTCCTGTTTCTGTAGCGTGAGGCAGCTTGATGTACAAGTACACCCCCTGGACATGACGCTAGTATGTCGCAGGGATTTACCCCCAATCCAACCCTTGATGCTGTTGAGCGTCAAGCAGGGAGGCATTGGGTCCCATTTTTACAGTCTTTGGTATATGACCCGGCCGGGGATCGAACCCCGACCTCCCAGTCTCAGGGCGGACACTCTAACCACAAGGTCACTGAGCTGGTGGTCATTGTGCATTGAATGTTTATCTATTCTGGTTATATTTGGCATTTATGCATTGTTACTTGCCTCAAAATGGCTTCCCAATCACTCGATTGGTTTTTTCCTGATGACGACCACAACCCCTATGGAGTCCACCTGTTGTTGCTCCCCTATAAGTGTGTGTTTGGCTTGTTTATTCCTGAAGAAGGCCGAAAGGCCGGACAATAATAAATATACAGCATGGTGGCTACGTGTGTGCGGCCCCCTTTTCTCATTTTTACAAGCGTCGTCACCACACATGCATGTGCACAAACACACATATACTGTACTGGCACACTTACGGCTTATACAAATTATCATTATCATTGTGACAAATTACAAAATACTATTTTGTATCAGCCACATGGCATTTAACCCCTTCTGTATGGGAACACCTTTTGGTGTTTTAAACATTCTGTTATAATTTAGCTATTGAAAAATAGCAGATCTTACAAGCTCATAGCGCGCCACCGAGTGGCGCGCTACGAGCTTGTAGGTCTGCTATTTTTGAAAAATTGTAAAAATGTGGCGCAAATCTTTGAATATATATTCTTTCAAAGTGACTTGTTTTTAACTCGGGTCTTAAAATGGGTTAAAGACGTTATCTAAATGTTGAAATAAATATAATAAATGCCTGTTTCTTTGTTTGACAGTGATGGCTTTGAGAGTGACGTCCCTCTGTGCCAGGAGGACGTGCAACAGGCCCAACAGTGTGATTTTGGTCCCAACATCAGCAGCTGTTTCGGACATTATAAGTTGAGAGTGAGAACGGAGCTGGGAGGAAGAAAGTCCAAATGGTCCAACGTCGACTTTGTTCCCCTGAAGGAAAGTGAGTCGGTTGCACTTTATGATGCTGTGCGAGTGGTGGGGAGAAAAAGTACTGACCTGAGATCAGATTAAAAAAAATGTCTTCTATACATCCTCGATTAAAAAAAAAAAATAGCAGACCCACAAGCCACTCGGTGGCGCGCTACAAGCTTGTAGATCTGCTATTTTTCAATAGCTAAAGCGTATAACACAATGCCAACACCAAAAGGGGTTCCCGCCCAGAATGGGTTAAAAATAATATATATCTGTAATCGTTATAACTCAGTCATCTATTTACAGTTATCTCATGAAACCGTTTTGAAACGGTGATACATCAATAATATGGTTAATAACAATATTTATTTTACTGATGTAATTCCCTGCAACTTTCCTTCCCTTTTCTGTGTCATCCTGTCTGCCCTGCAGCGGTCATCGGTCCTCCAAAAGTGGCTTTGCGCGCAAAGGGCGGAGCCATAGAGATGACCATCGAAGACCCCCCGCTGAGGGTCTCATCGCGACTGACGGAGTGCTACAGTAAAGTCAACTACGCTGTGAAGTACTGGAAAGAAGGCCAGGAGAACGACGTACGATCTATTCTACAAGCTCTCTTCGAATGATTGCGACAGTGGCCTTGTGGTTAGAGTGTCCGCCCTGAGACTAGGAGGTCGGGGGTTCGATCCCCGGGCCCGGGTCGTACCAAAGACTGTAAAAATGGGACCCAATTATGCCTCCCTGCTTGGCACTCAGCATCAAAGGGTTGGATTGGGGGGGTCAAATCAACGAATCAAATGATTCCCGAGCGCGGCACGGCTGCAGCTCAAACCGCTCCCAGAGATGGGTCAAATGCGGAGAACAAATTTCACTGCGGTAACGTGTGTGACTTTGAATGAGGGACCACCACCTGACTTTCAATCAACCCGGGGACCACGGTGGTGTTGGGTGGTGTGGTGACATCATGGGCTAAGACTAGTGCTTTTGTAAACCCTTGAGACCATATATACCACCCGAGTCTGTCTATCTGCTGAGGCAGCATAATTCACTATATGCGTTTATATTCACCAGGTGTCTGAGAAGTTACTCACCAAACAGCCACACAGGTTCTGGCCCCTGGAGTCTGGGGCCAAATACTGCTTCAAGGTGCGGGTCCAACTCGAAATACCAGCATATGGAAACAAAGCAGACGACACAGAACCCATGTGTGAAATGACCCCAGGTGAGTTGTATCGTGTGTGTGTGTGTGTGTGTGTGTGTGTGTGTGTGTGTAGTATGCCCTCCCCGACTCCCGCGTTAGTCAACACATCGAGCCCGAAGCTAGACGACGTAGAACTTTAACACCACTGAGAAGTGTTTTGGTATACCTCGTTCAGGAAACTCTCTCTCAGTGGTTCTTTGGCTTGCTGCAGGCGGAGAGAAGCGGTGGCCCCCCCCGCCACCGGCGGCCCCCGCCCCGCCCCAGCTGGTGCGCGGCTTGGCGGCGCTGGCCGTGCTCCTACCCGTGATGCTGCTGACCGCCTGGTTGGTTCACAGGGGACGGCGCTTCCTGAACCCCAAGGTCAGCCTGCCGCCACATTTCAAACAGGTGAGACAAAATTATTTAGGCCTGAAAAAAAAACGTTCGCTCTGAATGTGTGCCGCGTTTCCACGATTTTTCAAAGATAGCAGACCAGCACCGTTATGAGCTTGTAGATCTGCTATTTTTCAATAGCTAAAGTATAACATAATGCTTAGTGAAAACACCAAAACGGTACCGTGTAACTACTGTCTCTGTAAAATACTGAGGCTTAAAATCAGCAATAGCAAATGCATTGTCTTTACCAAGCAATGTGTCCATGAAAACGATAATATTTCTTTATTGTGATATATGATGAACACGTAAATACCAGTGATGACGGCATGAGATTCCCCACTGCAAATTCAAAACTTTTTCCAAATCCCGTGCTCTCGAGGCCCCTGGCGTGTCCTCCGTCTTCCCGACCCTTGAAGACGCCTGGACGCCGCCGGAGCGGTATGACACGATCATCAGCCTCTGCGAAGAGCTACCCTGTGACGCCATCGCTGGCCAAAGTCCCTGGGAGGACGACATCGCTGGCCAAAGTCCCTGGGAGGACGACATCGCTGGCCAAAGTCCCTGGGAGGACGACATCGCTCTCCAAAGTCCCTGGGAGGACGACATCGCTCTCCAAAGTCCCTGGGAGGACGACATCGCTCTCCAAAGTCCCTGGGAGGACGACATCGCTGGCCAGAGTCCTTATCGTAACGTCACTCGCCAGAGTTCCTATCAGGACGTCCCATCAGACACGTGTCCAACACGCTATGTTGTGGACACGTGTCTCATGTCCTACAGAAACATGTAGGCTATGTTGTGGACAGTCTCGTGTCCTATAGAAACATGTAGGCTATGTTGTGGACACGAGTCTCGTGTCCTATAGAAACATGTAGGCTATGTTGTGGACACGAGTCTTGTGTCTTATAGAAACATGTAGGCTATGTTGTGGACACGTGTCTCGTGTCCTATAGAAACATGTAGGCTATGTTGTGGACACGTGTCTCGTGTCCTATAGAAACATGTAGGCTATGTTGTGGACACGAGTCTCGTGTCCTATAGAAACATGTAGGCTATGTTGTGGACACGTGTCTCGTGTCCTATAGAAACATGTAGGCTATGTTGTGGACACGAGTCTCGTGTCCTATAGAAACATGTAGGCTATGTTGTGGACACGAGTCCCGTGTCCTATAGAAACATGTAGGCTATGTTGTGGACACGAGTCTCGTGTCCTATAGAAACATGTAGGCTATGTTGTGGACACGTGTCTCGTGTCCTATAAAAACATGTAGGCTATGTTGTGGACACGTGTCTCGTGTCCTATAGAAACATGTAGTCTATGTTGTGGACACGAGTCTCGTGTCCTATAGAAACATGTAGGCTATGTTGTGGACACGTGTCTCGTGTCCTATAAAAACATGTAGGCTATGTTGTGGACACGTGTCTCGTGTCCTATAGAAACATGTAGGCTATGTTGTGGACACGTGTCTCGTGTCCTATAGAAACATGTAGGCTATGTTGTGGACACGAGTCTCGTGTCCTATAGAAACATGTAGTCTAGGGGTCCCCATGGTGGTGCACAGGGATTCGAATTAGAATTGCGATTCCCGTTATGAACGATTCAAAATCGATTCATGATTTCCAAAAATAGTTTTCACTACATGGCGTTTGTGATATGAAATGTAAGCTTACCCTAATCACAGTAAAAAATGTCTTCAGTCATTTTCAAGTTACTGTAGTCATTACTAGTCACTTCAGATCAGCACGGCTGTATTGTATTGCAGTATTGAATCGAGAATAATTTTGAATAGACAATCGTTTTGAATCTGGAAAAAAAAATGCATTGGAATGTATTTTTGAATTGAGAATATAGAGTTGGATCGATTTTTTTATCGAATTGTGACCCCAAGAAATGGGAATGGAATCAAAGATTCACAGCCCTGGTGCAGTCACTGTCGCCTCACATCTACAACAGGTCACTGTGGGCGTGTTCTCTCCTCCGCAGAATCAGTACCAGTACCCTATAGGTGGGGTTGGCAAAAGGGCCTTTATGTGTGGAGTTTACCTGTTCTCCCCTTGTCCCCTATAGGGTAGGTACCCTTTATGTGTGGAGTTGACCTGTTCTCCCCTTGTCCCCTATAGGGTAGGTAGTAGGTACCCTTTATGTGTGGAGTTTACCTGTTCTCCCCTTGTCCCCTATAGGGTAGGTACTAGGTAGTAGGTACCCTTTATGTGTGGAGTTTACCTGTTCTCCCCTTGTCCCCTATAGGGTAGGTACCCTTTATGTGTGGAGTTTACCTGTTCTCCCCTTGTCCCCTATAGGGTAGGTACTAGGTAGTAGGTACCCTTTATGTGTGGAGTTTACCTGTTCTCCCCTTGTCCCCTATAGGGTAGGTACTAGGTAGTAGGTACCCTTTATGTGTGGAGTTTACCTGTTCTCTCCTTGTCCCCTATAACAGGGATACTCAAATAGATTTACCTGTGGGCCACATTACAAAAATGGCAAGGGGCCAGGGGCCAGTAGATAAAATTACGACATTAATGATACTTGATAACTTCTCTCTTTCAATTGCTTTATTTTCGCAAAATGTATCAAAGTACAATGTGCATGCACACAATATGTAAATAAATAAAATGTGTTACATTTTCTTGCATAAACACAAAGAGCTGTTTCCATAACTGCACAAATTATTGCACATAACATGAGTAGCTGTTATAATAACATAATAACATAACATGAGTAGCTCTTTGCCTGCCTGCCTGCCTGTCTGTCTGTCCATGAGTAGTTATTTGTCTGTCTGTCAATGAGTAGCTGTCTTACTGTCTGCCTGTCTATGAGTAGCTGTCTGCCTGCCTGTCTATGAGTAGCTGTCTGTCTGTCTGCCTGCCTGCCTGTCCAATTGTCCATGAGTAGCTGTCTGTCTGTCTGCCTGTCTGAGTAGCTGTCTGCCTGCCTGCCTAATTGTCCATGAGTAGCTGTCTGTCTATGAGTAGCTGTCTGCCTGCCTGCCTAATTGTCCATGAGTAGCTGTCTGTCTGCCTGTCTATGAGTAGCTGTCTGCCTTCCTGCCTGTCCAATTGTCCATGAGTAGCTGTCTGTCTGTCTATGAGTAGCTGTCTGCCTGCCTGCCCAATTGTCTATGAGTAGCTGTCTGTCTGTCTATGAGTAGCTGTCTGCCTTCCTGCCTGTCCAATTGTCCATGAGTAGCTGTCTGTCTGTCTATGAGTAGCTGTCTGCCTTCCTGCCTGTCCAATTGTCCATGAGTAGCTGTCTGCCTGCCTGTCCAATTCTCCATGAGTAGCTGTCTGTCTGCCTGTCTATGAGTAGCTGTCTGACTGCCTGCCTGTCCAATTCTCCATGAGTAGCTGTCTGTCTGTCTGCCTGTCTATGAGTAGCTGTCTGCCTGCCTGCCAGCCAGCAAGTTGGTTAAAAGAAAATAAATTGTTATGGCTGAGTAAAATAAAATACAATAAACACAATTTGCCTGAAAATAGATTACCCAGCTATGACCTTTTTCATGAAAAAAATGAGTAGTGATATGGCTGACTGAGTAAAATAAAACAATCTACCTGAAAATAGATAGCTATAACTGAAGAGCAATTTCCGCAATTACCATTTCCGCAATTTCCATTACCGCAATTTCCGCAATTTCCTCAATTTCCATTTCCGCAATTTCCATTTCCACCATTTCCGCAATTACCATTTCCGCAATTTCCGCAATTTCCATTTCCGCATTTCCGCAATTTCCATTTCCACCATTTCCGCAATTTCCGCAATTACAATTTCCGCAATTTCCGCAATTTCCATTTCCATTTCCAACTATTAATGGCAGCTGGGTTTCATCATTCAAATAAAATAGAATTCTGTCCGTTTAGCTATAAAATTATGTCAGGGAATAGGGATACACAGTATGGGCCTGATTCTTCAACGCGTTTACGCTGATATAATGACGTGAAGCTAGCGGAAAGGCATTTACGTGGATTTCCCACATTAATTTGGAATTCATGGAAATGGCCGTGAACTTGACGCTCACGTAGGTTGGTCGGAAACTCCGTAAAATCCCACGGGACCTCTTTAGGTGGCGGACGAATTTACGGATATATTCAGAAGGCTTTAGTCTTCATGCTGAATCAATAAATAGTTCCCAAATCGCAGATAAAATATGTAGGCATGTGTCCCGACCCTAACATTGTTCAGCACATAAAAAAATGATATATAAAAGCCGAGTGCACATGCACTTGTATGCCTATGCATGCATTCTAGAGTCAAGTCCCATAAGGAAACTGCCCCTGCAAGCGACACCTTTTTATTTATTTATTAGGATATTTCTATAGCATGCGCGATTGCGCTGCTCACTTGACAGCCTTCTCTAGGCTACTCGCAGTGCGTTGTGAGCTTGTAGATCGGCTCCCGTGGACCCGCGCTGCATGTTAAAAAACAAACTCACAATTATAATAAGAACATAGGCCTAAACTTATCTGCATTCTGTACTGTACGAATCCAACGTTGTTTAGTGTGTGTTAGTGTTGTTTAGTGAGTCAGTTCTCTGACTGTCGGTGTGTGTGTGTGTGTGTGTGTGTGTGGGGGGGGGGCGGACAGCAGCATGCGGCCGCTGAACCGAGTCCAATCTGGGTGAAATTTACATTGGAAAATTAATATAACGGCGCGGTGAGCCCGGCAAGGACAGAACACGGCCTGGCCCGACTGTTATATGGTCTATCTATGGCATTCTATGGTTCACAGACTGACAGACATGCCGGTCTGACAGACAGACAGCAGTCACGACGAGGGCTATAAATCCACAGCGTGCAATTTGGCCAGTCAGTTTTAAGCCAGCTCACCTTAATTAATTATAAATTAATATGGGCAACGTTGTGGCTGTGTAGGCTATATGCTGTAGGCTACTACATTGATCTCATCATGAGTTTGCCGTGTCCCGCGAATCATTTTAATATGACGACATCATGAAATTAATTTACATCTGATACATCGGATATCTATTTTACTTCTGCAGGCGAGTGTTGTTTCTTTTTTTATAACCCTCAGGTGCATTCATCAGTAGCCTATAAGGGCTTATCATTGCCGAGTTGTAATATAGCATTTGGTCGTGTGGTGAACAGTAGGCCTACAAATTAATATCATGTATTGATATTGATCACATGCATGGATGCCACACACAGAATAGTTTAACTCACTGGATAAACTCACTGGATTATAATTTCTTAAATTCTTCAGACAAGAGGATCCCAATTATTCACTTATGAATGTATATGCTTGTACTGTTCTTTATCGCGCAAGCCATGCCCCCCTCCCTCTCTCCCCTCTCTCTCTCTCTCTCTCTCTCTCTCTCTCTCTCTCTCTCTCTCTCTCTCTCTCTCTCAAAAGACGACTTTTGCATTGACATATATCCGATATTTTAAATATCGGATAGCCTATATTTTACCTCTGACTGCAAAGGTGTGAGTGCAGCACCCGCCTTGGTCCCGAACTTAATTAAATAAATTATAATGATATTGCTTCAGCAGCGGAGCACGCACCGTTGTGGACATTTTAATAGAGTGCGGGCTATATTCATGCATTGACCGCGGCTGTGAAGCCTCAAGCCGCATAGTCTGCGGCTGCAAAGCCTTTTTTCTTTTTTTGACAGACCAAACTGCTGTCTGCTGAGTCATGCTTGAAGCCTTTTATGGTGCGATATGGGGCGTGGATCAATGCAAATGAGGTTGTCGGGTGCTTTTCCGATCACTTTGCACCCACTGCATTCAGTATGACATACACCTGCGATACGCCAGCGCACCTGTGGTACACACCGCTCTCTGAATAACACGTCATCTCAACGTAGCTTGATCGGACGGATAAATACGATATCTGTTTCCGCCACAGTGTAACGGTGGCGTATTTCTTTTTAATGAATCAGGCCCTATATGTCTTTCATTTGCATTGCATCTCCCCCCCCCCCCCCGTTTTCGTTCGAGTAATAGTACAACTCTAATAGTATTACTTATAATAATGTAATTAAAGAAAACTTCATTCAGATTTATTTATTTTTATTTCATTTTCCAGATTTTTTTTTCTTCTTTTTTTTAGATTTTCATTGGTGGGCCAGTCATAATGGTCCCGCGGGCCTGATGTGGCCTGCGGGCCTGAGGTTGAGTATCACTGCAGTAGACTACTATAGTACAGTAGGCAGTAGCATGCCAAAGTTTGTGCTATTGCCATTGAGAATGCATTGGGCGTTTAAGTTAATAACTCAGAAACTACAAAACATTTCAAAGTCAAAAGTTCCAGCATGTGTGTCCACGCGTGGGCGTGCTGCTGAAACGTACGGTTTGTTTGAGAACCACATGGTTTTTATCCACCTTAACACGGTTATTGTTTAAACAAAACGTATACATCCATGCTCCCTGAATGGCAGCCCCTGGTGGACATTCCCCATTCCCTGCATCCATAATGAGACACCTGTTTGCCATCGCACCACTCAACTCATTAGCCAATCACAGTTTAGGTGTGCCACATATAAGCAGTCACTCACTCCACAGCCCTCACTCAGTTTCCAGACCTCATCCAAGCCACATGCAGAACATGCACTTCCCACTGAGTCTACAGCACCAGCCATGCGTACTTGACCAATGTAAGCTTTGTTCTGTCTTGATCGTATTGTCAGACCAGCACTGGGCCCGATGCCAGATTTGTATAAAAGCCGCTATAAAACGGCATACAGATACTATAGTGTGTCGTTTTTCATGGTTTTCGAAGACATACTATAATATCTCAAACCATGAAAAACGACACACTATAGCATATAGTTTTTCAAGATTTGACAATAAAAAAAGAGATATACTATACTACTATAATACGTTTTTCATGATTTTCAACGATAATTTTCTTTATTAAAATCGTGAAAAGCGACATATGGTAACCTATGTTGTTTTTCATGATTTTCGACGATAAAAAAGAATAAAATCATGAAAAATGACATACTGTACAGTATAAACCTGTGAAAATGTTTAAAATGTGTCAATTTGAGAATAAAATCACATAACATGTATAAAGATACAGAAAAGACAAGATCTGAAAGTATCTTGATAGTTGATACATATATTCTTTCCGTCACAGCCAAAATACAAAAAAAATGTATTTGAAAGAATGCCCATCTTTGACAGCAAATCTCTTGAGTGAAAATAACCAAATCTATAAGCTCACAATGTATCGTGTTGCGATAGCTTGTAGATCTGCTATTTTCGCATAATGTTCACCCTATATGTGGATGTATATAGGATTCATTTTCAACAGCCTCTATAGAATCACAATTTTACACAACTTCGAAAACAAGATTGGTAGAACATAAAGGAATAGTACAAAAGGAATAGTTGTTCTATAAACAAAATCAATGGATTACCACAGGCAAGCTGGTAAACGTTGTGTTTGATTTGTTTGCTTCAGAGGTGAAAAACCAAACTTTGGCAATAATGGGACATCCAGGGCTTGCATCATCCAAGCCCAAATGTATCATTTGACTGTTTAACTGTCTAAAACTACAAGGGGATATGTTTACTGAGTTATGTAATATCAAACAGGATTTTCAATCTGATGCAAGCCTGTACTTTCCAGGGGCGAATTCCATCCTCCCAAATCCTTCAAACTGTTCTGTCCCCCACTGCCAGATGAAACACAGTAAAGTAGAAAAACAACACACTGACGCACAGTGAAAATGGGGAGGCGCATTTGCAAAGATGGGCTCCTACTGTAACATTTCAGGAGTTTAAAAAAAAAGCTAAAACTATTAACAACGTTGTGCTCAAGCAAAACAAAGGATTATACCAGACATGTTCTCCAATAAAATGCTTATCTTACCTTTCCTGTATGTGCTGGTGCTTGCTGTGGAGTCATCTACTGGTGGTGGTATGTTGTTACTTTTTAATCTTCTATTGTATGATGAAAACACACACACACACACACACACACACACACACTACTGTATAATCATAACAGATCAAAGTGTATTGCAGCGTGTATGTATTGTATCTGCACTTTGTTGTAACTTGTAGCTGAAATATATTATGTTCTTATTTGTTGCTTTCGACCTAACTTTTCAGGAGGTGCTCGTTCCTACAATTATGACCTATCCAATGCGTCAGACCTCAGGAGGCTGTATAACTCTGCTGTGTACAAGGCAGAAAGAATGAAGAGACCCTTGGATGGGATGTCCGTTCGGATTGGACCTTTAAGCCACTCTGGAGTCAGGTCAGTCCCCTAACTGTAGACTACTGTATAGTATACTAAAGTGAGATACTACTTTATAGTGCTAAACAGCAGGCTGAGAATAGTATTGTTAGGCCCCACTCACACCTTTCGATCTAGCATACAACATTGATGCATGCTAGATGTAAGCAAGATGTATATGTGTCATGGCCGCCCCAATGCATTTCCAATGGAAGTCACATGGTTTGATACAACATTTTGGACTACAAGCTGTTGTATGGCTTTCGGCTGTGTTTCGACTGTTTTAAAGCATATGGTTGACAAAATGATATTTCCTTTCTAGATAGGCCTACCGTAGTATTTTAGTGATCTTTAATAATTATTAGACTGTATACAAATGTAACTAATTTTTTTTTTTTTATTCTCGCAGAGCGTTGAAACCAAAGATTTCATGGGGAGCAAGACCGTTTCCGATTTTGTCAAAGCTGGTGGCACTGATTACAGTTTAATCTTTGATAATTGTCATCTGGGAGCTGGCCGAATGATGCATCAATAAACATGACCATTGTCTTTGTTGTCTTCAAAAATGTAATGTAAGTTTGCATGACATTAAATAACTCAAAGTAAAAAGTTCCAGCATGTGTCTGCACAGTAAGCTGAATAATAAAAAGTGTGAATAGAGTTTCTAGGTGAAAGTGCTTTTTTGACGTGCAAATGTCTGCCATTGAGCCCCATTGTAAATTTGAAAGCACTATATATATTTCTAAAACTATGAAACATTTCATGTCTGCCAATTTTTGAAAAAATAAATTATCCTCGTTTTTCATCATTTTTGACCATTGTAAATTTGAAAGCAATATATTTCTAAAAAAAACTATGAAACATTTCAAAGATTCCTTTTCAGGCAAACATGTCCACCGTAAGATGAACGTAGTAGGCTAGAATGGGGTTGCTAGGTAAGTATGTAGGACTAGTAGCATGCTAATGTTTCTCATCAACACCCATTCTCATACACCGCTATACTTAAGTATGTTGCGGTAGAGAGAACGTCTGTTTCGGTAATGATAATTTAATAATGTCAGACTATATTTTTAAATAAATCATGTTTATAAATCAACTATTAATTTAAAAATTATTCATTAACTAGATATTTTCTTTATTTCCTGTTTCATAAAACTAAAGCTTTAGAGCAAATACTAGGCTGTCAAAATTCAGAGAGAAATCTGCTAACACTTTCTATGAAGCCCATGCATATAATACATTATAAAAACTATAATGCACTATAATCTATTTATAATATGGCATAATTGTATGACATGTCAAGTAACATTATACAGTACTTCATTGTTGGACACTCACTGCATTTTTTTATTTTTTTTAATCCTCGTTTCTCATCATTTTGGACCATGGGCTATAGCCCATATCGTACGGCATACTATAGCACGCCGTTTTTCATCATTTTTGAGGATTTGAAAAAAATTAAAAAAAAAAAAAAACCGATGGGTTATAGCCAATCGTTTTTTGAATTTTGAGGAAAAAAGTGTGAGTGTTGCGGAGCATGAGAAACATTAGCAAATTGCGGAGTGTTGCGGAGGATGAGAAACATTAGCAAATTGCGGAGTGTTGCAGAGGATGATAAACATTAGCAAATTGCGGAGTTTTGCAGAGGATGAGAAACATTAGCAAATTGTGGAGTGTTGCGGAGGATGAGAAACATTAGCATTTATCCTCGTTTCTCATCATTTTGGACCATGGGCTATAGCCCATATCGTATGTAATACTATAACACGCCGTTTTTCATCATTTTTGAGGATTTGAAAAAAATGATGCTTTTATTTTCGTTCGAGTAATAGTACAACTCTAATAGTATTACTTATAATAATGTAATTAAAGATAACTTCATTCAGATTTATTTATTTTTATTTCATTTTCCAGATTCTTTTTTTTTCTTTTTTTTTAGATTTTCATTGGTGGGCCAGTCATAATGGTCCCGCGGGCCTGATGTGGCCCGCGGGCCTGAGGTCGAGTATCACTGCCCTATAAGGTAGGTAGTAGGTACCCTTTATGTGTGGAGTTTACCTGTTCTCCCCTTGTCCCCTATAGGGTAGGTACCCTGGTCTCTAAACTGCCCCCCACACACTGGCCGGCTGGGGCACCTGATGGAGAGGGAAGGAACTGGTTAGAATAACATGTTCCTTCCACGTCAGGTGAAAAGAAGCAGCTCTAGAGTCACTCCACATGCATAAAAGGAAGCACGAGGCCTGCTTTATGATCTTTGTAGAAAATGTTTAAGACACCCTTTTCCTCTTCTCACGGTCGAAGTCCAAAGCGGTTTTGTTTTTGTTCCCCTCAGCAATAATGTAAATACTTTCGTTTTCCTTGGTTGTTGTTTTTGGTCTTTCTTTTTCTGCCCACTCTTTCTTCTCTCTCTCCTTCTGAAATGTACACTCTGAAGTGATGCTGCCCCTGTTGCCCCCCGTTACGTGTTGACTTGATGCCATAATGTAGTAACCCGACGCTGCCAGATGGGGGCGGTATTGGGCATGAAACAAATTTGTGTAGCAAGCTTCTTGGATCTGGCAGCGTCAGGTTAATAATGTAGGCCTAGTCCATCTGAAGAAAGTGAGGATTATACAGAGACATTGGAGATAGAGTCACTTGGAGGGGGGGGGATGAGGGGGGAGGGAGGGAAGAGGGGTGAAATAAAAAAGAATCCTGGGAATTGCACTTGTGTCCTTTTATATATCTAAGAGAAATGCTGTCTGTACTGCTTTTTCCAAATAAAATGAATATTGTTGAAAAAAAAAAAGGAAGCATGAGGTCAGTCCATTGCTCTCCCCAGGTTGGCAGAGGAAGTCCAGCGCCCAGGATTACATACTGTATTAGATAATTGTGGGATAAGAAAATAAATATATATATATACGGTATGTAAGCTAAACTATGTATTAGAACAGTGGTTCTCAACCTGTGGGACAGGGGCCCCCACATGCTTTTTGGGGGTTCCCAGATGACAGTGAAGTGTCAATCCTTGTTTTATTGATTTATCATTACTTTTTTCATTAATTGTATTACTTTTTTTTTTTTAAATACAAATTTTGGTTATATTTTATATATATATTTTAGTTTTCCAAAATGGGAAGATAACGAATATCAAAATATCTAAATACTGAATCAAGAAAAAATATCCGGGGTGTTCTAAGAAGCCCGAGGAGACAATAAAATTACTCTGGAGCAGATAATGTAACATTGCAATAGCAGCTATAGGCCTAAATATCTAGACGAGTGTCCTTGTTGAATTAAAATGTGCTTGTGCTAGAATACATTTTAAGATTTTTCTCTTTGTTTTTAAAGCCCTGAATGGGCCGGCCCCCCTGGTTTTTAAGTCCCTATTGAAGACTCACTTTTTTCTCTGTGGCCTTCGACAGTGCCCGATTATGAAAATGTTATACTGTCCATAGCTCCATTTTCTTTTCTTATTTTGTCTCCCTGTTCCTCCATATTGTTGCACTTTTGTTATGTAACTGTTCTGTCTTTTCTATTTTTATACCTGTACCTTTATACCTTTGGTCGCCCATCGGTCGTTGTGATGTGTGCTATATAAATAAAGTTGAAATAAAGTTCTACAAGCTCATTTTTGAAAAAAATCGTAAAAATGTGGAATATATATTTTTTCAGAACAAACGTGCCACATGTCAAGCTGCTGAATTGAACCCATACGCTTTTTTGTTTTTTTGGACAATCATACAGCCATGGTCCGGTCTACATAGTCCGGGCTACAATCTGAGAAAAAAGCAGCTTGAACCGAATTATGTAAGCATCATTTAAAACATCTTTATTGTGCCGTTATGATTTTGTCAAGCAAGGGTACAAAAAAAGTATTAAAAGAAATAAAAAAATACGGTAACTAAATACTGAGAGGAAATGTCTTAATTCAAAGGGATATTTCAATTTTGACTATAATATAATATATATATATTTATTTTTTACTACACATGTGAATGCATAGGTATTTGACTGAAAAGTGTCATTTTTCATGTCAAGGACCCCAAAAAATTATATGTAATTGGCCTCCGACCCCCATCTGAAAATATGTTGTTCCAGGGACCCCCCCAGAAGCAAAGATTCGAGTTAAAAACGTTTGTTCTGAAAAAATATATATTCCAAATTTGCGCCACATTTTTACGATTTTTCTAAAATAGCAGACCTACAAGCTCATAGCGCGCTACTCGGTGGCGCGCTATAGATCTGCTATTTTTCAATAGCTAAATTATAACAATGTTTAAAACACCAAAAAAGGGTTCGCCCCAAAATGGGTTAAATACTATAATTTTTAAACATGACTCTCTGTCCAGGAGCATTATCCATGTACAGTCAGAGAATTAAGGCACACAAACCAATATGGTTAGAATGTCATCTTGAGGAGCTACAGTATATCTATACCTAAAAAACCCCACATTGAGTTGTATTCCAAAAATAACCCAGCGATTTAGTGTACAGAGAAAGGTATGCTACAGCTACTAGTTCATAGGCTAAATGGACGGAACTGTGTGGTTTGGATTATCATTCAAATGCACTTGAAGCAACCACTTATAGCCACCACATGGTATAGCCAAACTGCCAAACAGAATATCCTAGGCCTAGAGTATGAGTCCGACTATATGCTGTTGCAGTGGTGAAATATATCCCTTTTCTATGAACGCGCAAATACAACGAACGCAAACATTTGTTTATATTTGTATTTAGAACAGTCTGACAAATATAAAACCAACATCATTCGAAACAATCCATATCTATGATATCATGAATCTGAGGGGGTGCATGTGTAGATATAACGACACACATTGAGTCAGATACCCTCCCTCCCCTAACCTCACAGGAAAGGCATGGGAGATTTTTAACCCGCAGCACGGGTTTGTCTGACTAATGACTGTTTGTATGTCCAACCAACGTATGCACCCCATCTGGGCCCTGACCTTTATGGCTATGTATGCTGCCACATAGTGCCAGGCATTTAAGAAAAAAAATACATTTCATTCTCCCTTTTAAATTCATTTACTTTGTCCCTTTATTCACTGGGTTTGTATATTTATTTAGATTAGTGTTCAAGAAATATACAGGTAGATAGATGCTGGCCATTGGTACTGGAACGCAGGCCCTGGCACTCTTGTTAAGTATGTTTAAACCATTTGACTCACTGCAACTGTGATTGGGGACTAAACAGAAACACAGGTTATTATCACACGCAGTTACACCCCAAAGTGATGTGCACACCAAAACAGCAGCCACTCTGACCACCCTGGTACTGTGTGTGTAATGTTCTGACCACCCTGGTACTGTGTGGGTAATGTTCTGACCACCCTGGTACTGTGTGGGTCGGTTCTTGTCACTTCCATACGTGAATTACCTGCCGCTGGGTTTAAGAGGAAGACGATCTAAAAGCCAAATAAATGGCCCATGTCGTTACTGACCCCATGAAGATCCTGTCAGATCGAAAGTTCTGATGATAATAAAGTAATTCCTTTACCTGAAGCTGGTGTGCGGGCCCTATCTCCTTCCATCTAATGGCCCACCTGGTACCCCCTCAAGGGCCACTGGTTGAATCATTTAGCTGGGGACCACCTGGAACCCCCTCAAGGACCACTGGTTGAAAACCACTGCTTTACATACATGGACATACATGGACACAACATAATCTGACTGCTTCCCACCTGTGCACACCGTCATCAGTGTTTGTCGGGAGCGCATACCAGCAGGCAAACCCTGGAATTTAACCCTCATCTCTACGGGAAGTGTGTCACCTAAACACACTTTTTGTCTAAATTTTAGTAAATTTTCCAATTACTCAATTAATTTCACATCATTTCAAATATCTATGCAAGAATCCCTGGCCAATAGTTTTAAAAGGAAAACTTTCATAACAGTGTTGTACTGACACTTTACACGTTTCTCTCGACAATGCGGTGTGCATGTGTAGAATATATAACTTCCCAATTCTGTTACCAAGAGAGACGTCCGATCTATAATTGACTTTGATATCAGCGTCATTGAACTAATTCAGACACAATGTCCTTCCTTTTATACAGAGGTATTGGTGGTCAGCTTTAACGACAACAAAGCAGTCACAGTGTGTGAAATGAAAACCAGCCATCTATCTATACTGGTAAACACTAAGGTTAAATTAATCTACAATACTTTCCCCCCCGATTTTCTACCCAATTGAATCATTGTCAATTCCAAATGTCTACTGTGTGATCCTCATTATATACTCTTAAGGTGTGATCCACCAAGTCAATGCCAACGAACCAAGTTCTGTTGATCACTATCCCAGAATCACCAGATATTGCCCTCAAGAAAAGGGTGCAACTGGAGCACAAGGTGGAGGTGAAAGTACCATCCCCTATCAAGGCCAAACCAATGCCTTCTATTCACCGGACCGTACAGACCACCATCTGATACGGGTGGATTCACCAAACACTTCTATTCACCTGACCGTAAGGGTGCAATGCACATTCATTCAGGCTCCTTTTCCCTGCTAAACGGGACCACTGAATGCGGACGCTCTGCGCTGGTGGTGGCAAGTGTTCACCCCTAGCAGGAACACCAACCATCTGATGACATCTTGAAAGACATCGTTTTAACCGTTACATTCACTTTCGCACACACAAAGAGATCTCAGGTTGGTGAACAGTGATAGTGAGCTGCACGTGTTCTGCTATGTTATGAGCACTTAGGAAGATATGCACGGCTGTGATGGAAGCACCCACTGGTTTATGGATATTTGAAACATGAACTTAAAAAGGAAAACAAACGTAGCTGGTATAAAGTGTGAAAGCAAAGGCGATGTTCCTTCCTGTTAATCACCGTTAACCACATGAACCCGTGTCCCAATTCTGTCATGTTGTGATTTTATAGATTTGCACTGAATGTTTGCCCATTTATGACATGCCCAGAATATGGACGCTAGACTCGAGCTATGGTTAAGAGCTCTTATTCAATGTTAGTTCACTTTGAATTCAGCCATAAGCATCGGTTTGAAGTGTTTAGAGACAACGGTCACTATTTTGTTACGTTGTCCTCGGGTTTAGACAGTTCTTAATGTCAGCAGTTCAGAGTTCAAGATGAAACAGTTTAGGCAGTCAGATAAAAGTATCTACAACGATAATCACCATTACCTTGTCTCTATGAAAAGCAGCTCAGAGTACATATAATACTGATAGCAAGAGAACAAATGAACATGGGGCGATCCAACAGCCGAGTGGGCTCAAACGCCTGACAGCAAGTTCCCGGTTTGATTCCTGGACATTTGCTGCATGTCACTCTCCTCCATGCTTCTTGTCTCTATAAAATGAAGGCTTAAAAATGTCTTAAAAAGCTTACAAATGAACGTCTGTAGTGTATTTCAGCATCAAGGATGCATTTTTCAAAAACACAGATCATGGCCGTCCTGCCAAAAAAAAAAAAAAAAAAAAAAAATAGCATCCATCTCAGGCAAAAGTCTGTGTTTCACACCAAATCTGCTAGTCTGTGAAACAAAGTTATGGCTTTAGTGTTAAGACTCCATTTCCCACGATGCCCTCTGTCTCTGAACAAGTCCATTGACTGGTCTTCACCGAGCTCAACGGCTGCAGCGTCGTTCTCCCAAGCTGGCTCTGTGGGATTTGATTGGCTGTGTCTGTCTACACACCTCGTGCTTAAAACAGAAAGCAAAAGAGAGCCGTGATTGGAGGAGCAAGGCATGTGGGCGGGGGGGGTGGAGGTCAAAAGGCAACCAAAGGTTAGGATATGACATCATCACTGTCACCGTTAGGCTGTTGCCTAATTGAGACAGGGGGGAGGGGCTTCCCAAAAAACTCTGTGGAAGGCAGGAGGGGAAAAGAATGAGATACATGGAATTGGTAACATTGTATCCAAGAAAGGTTCAATTAAAAGACTTAGTAACACTATTGGGCTTATAATCCAGTTTGATCAATAACAGATCTTAGTGATTAAAGAAAAGTATCTTAATTTTTTTTCGATGAATCGAATAATTGAGTTATTTCTTTTTTCAATTAGTCATGCGTCATGCCTGCAGAATATTACTGTGTTTTTACGATAGTGTCCATAGTGTTCACACATTTAACATTATATTTAAGCTGATATAATGTTTACAAGGAGCGTATATTCTTTCTGGTCGAACCATGCAGACACAACAATGTCAAAGACACACGTAGGCTGAATGATGAAGATGGTGATGTAGACATGCTGCCGAGGGCTGAGTTAGATGCCTGTCACAGTCACACACACACACACACACACACGACGGAGCATTGGTTAGAGGTGCGTTGGGGGTCGGGAGAGGGTTGGGGGTTAGGTTTAGGTGTGCTGCCCCGGGGGAGGTTAGGGTGAGGGTTTGAGATAGGTTGACGTTCGGACCAATGCGCCGTCGGACCAAACACATGAACGGTACCCCACACACACACACACACACACACACACACACACACACGCTCAAACACATTGATGATAAGACAATGGTGTTAGTCTGTGAAGTTAATGGAAGGTCAGAACGCGTGCGCATGCCCAGAGCTGTCACGATTACAACATTTAAGTTGACAATGAATTGTCATATATTATAATAATAATTGTGATTAGCGATTATTTAAATTGTGTTTTGGGGATTGAACTCTGGAACATAATATGAATCAGTTAATTAGTTTTGCCTTTTAGGTTCTGTAATCAAAACTTGCACATGGCAGATATGCCAAATAACAACATACAAAGACATTCGACATATTTATACTATACTAAAAAAACATAAAAATAATGGAAATAGCTCATACAAGCTTAACGATTAATAATTATTATCTCAAATAATGGCGATTACACACACACACACACACACACACACACACACACACACACACACGTGTCAGTGGGTCCTTCTTTAGCTGCAGTGTGCCACCACAGTGATCTAAAGAGAATGTTAAATTGAGAATGAAAAGTAGCGCAATCCAGGTCAAAGGGCAACATGCAGTTACAATTATTTCATGCAAAGATAAAACATGAAACAACAGAGCCACAATTGAGGAACTCTGCAGAGAATCACAGATTATGTCCAGCTACAGTAAACGCTGACACACTTCATATAGTGTTAGTAAAGTTGATAGTTAGTAGATCATTCACCATTATCAGCCATTTTGATCACCACGTGTCATGATATGGTCATTGCTGCCTAATTATAGATCCCACCACTGCTATGGGAAGAAGCAAAGTGATTGGCCCTCCAAAACATGATTAAATAAATAAATGAATGGGCATGTTTAGGTTTAGGCATGAGGTAAACTACCTCATCAGACATTAACTTCCATCATTAACCTAGACTTAACCATCACTAAATGTAACTGACATCTCAAACCACATTTAATCAGAAACTTGGGCTAAAGATCGGAGAGCGACTTCCATTTCTGCCCGTTACTCTGGTGGGATCCATAACAACGCGTCAACGCCCCTGACCAGGTTAGTTAGTTAGTTAGTTATTCTTGTTAGAAGGAGTGGTCATGCAAGGGGAGGCGGGCGGGCGAGGACCGACACAGCTGAAAGACTTGGGAACAGATTTACCAGAATGTCTCAAGTCCCCGAGAGGCTCCAGTTTAGGAAGCCTAGAAACCTTGGGTGTGGCCCATCCGACTAAAATGAAAGATAAAGATGATCAAAGTACGAATGGTGTGATTATTGATAAAAGTGGCTAATTATCATCAATGGTGCTATGCTATTTTAACACCCACAGCCCGCCAGGATTAATTAATCTATTTATACATTTACATTTTGTTCAGTTACCAATAACTCTTCACTCACTCTCCGCCTCTGCTGGATCTCGTTAAATCCATCGTGTCTTTGTATTTAACATTTAAGGACAATATGGAATATTACCTTTCAGTTCAAAAACATAATATCATTTTGAATTCACGTTGCTCACTCTTTAAAACAACTTGAACCCCAGCATTCCTATTCTGGGGGGGAACCTTCACCAAAAAAGAAATACAAGCTCACAACACAACGGCTGGGAGATCTGCTATTTTTGGTGAAGAGAGTTGGAGTGCTCTGTACACAATGCACAGGTTAATTCAGGTCCTTCAAGTATAAAGGGTTCAAGTGTTTAAATGTGACTCTCTGCCTCGCTCTTTTGTGACTAAAGAAGCTATGCAGCCTGCATGGATTAAAGTAAAATGAAATATCACAACTGAAAGATGTTGCTAGGCCAAGTCCTAATTAATATGCAATTTGTGAAACAGCGTGACATTAGTCACCACACACTTAGCGCCGTGTGGCCTACACACTTAACACAATGTGTAAAATTACCATGTTTTGGTAACCATACAGCTAACCAGTTGAAGAAAAAAGCAGACTGAGGCGTTAACAATTGCGGTTATGAAATATCTGAGATCATTAGGGTTTACTTGCTGGTTTACTTGCGTACAACACGTCACAACGCGACGTGTTGTAGGGTAGGGAGTAGTCGGTAATTCCGACAGAGCATTAGCCCGACATGCGGGAACAACGGTCAGACTAGCACTCCAACATGCGCTGCTCCCGTGCTTGTGGTTAGGGTTAGGTTAGGGTTTGAGGTATAGGTTGTCGGCCTAATGACTGTCGGACCAATAGGGTTTGAGGTATAGGTTGTCGGCCTAATGACTGTCGGACCAATAGGGTTTGAGGTATAGGTTGTCGGACTAATGACTGTCGGACCAATAGGGTTTGAGGTATAGGTTGTCAGTCTAATGACTGTCGGACCAATAGGGTTTGAGGTATAGGTTGTCGGTCTAATGACTGTCGGACCAATAGGGTTTGAGGTATAGGTTGTCGGCCTAATGACTGTCGGACCAATAGGGTTTGAGGTATAGGTTGTCGGTCTAATGACTGTCGGACCAATAGGGTTTGAGGTATAGGTTGTCGGTCTAATGACTGTCAGACCAATAGGGTTTGAGGTAGGTTGTCGGCCTAATGACTGTCAGACCAATAGGGTTTGAGGTATAGGTTGTCGGTCTAATGACTGTCAGACCAATAGGGTTTGAGGTATAGGTTGTCGGTCTAATGACTGTCGGACCAATAGGGTTTGAGGTATAGGTTGTCGGTCTAATGACTGTAGGACCAATAGGGTTTGAGGTATAGGTTGTCGGTCTAATGACTGTCGGACCAATAGGGTTTGAGGTATAGGTTGTCGGCCTAATGACTGTCGGACCAATAGGGTTTGAGGTATAGGTTGTCGGCCTAATCAGACCAATAACAGTGTCGGAACTAAAGCCTGCTGGTGCAGGAAATACTTCTATAGAAGACGTATGTTGACTTCTATGGAGCCAGAATGACTGAAACTTTACTCCATCCAGCCGACCAGTCTGACCTGGTGGGGGTGGAGGTCTCTGTGACCTCTGACCTGGTGGGGGTGGAGGGGTGGTGGTCTCTGTGACCTCTGACCTGGTGGGGGCGGAGGGGTGGTGGCCTCTGTGGGGCCGTCGTCCGTCCTCAGCGGGTCGACGCGGTGCTTCCTCTTGAGGTGAAGCTTCCTCGTCTTCTTCTTGGTCGGATTACCCGACGGCGCTGTTCACGCAACAGAAAGACGAAGTGTAATTCTGTCAGTGGTTATACATCTCTTATTTATCTTGTTGAATTACTTCCTTTAGTTGTTTGCCAGGTGTAATACCTGGCTTATACGAGTAAGACGCGCGAACGCGGGAAGCGAACGCTCAGCTCCATATATGGGCACAAAAGGGGCCAGGTCCACAACAAACAAATCACTGGCCCCTTTTGTGCCCATATATGGAGCTGGGGTACCTGGCCCCTTTTGTGCCCATATATGGAGCTGAGTGATTGCTGATGCAACACACTCCATATTTGGATAGCGGGACAGACACACGGACAGACAGACAGACAGACAGACAGACAGACACACACACAGACATGATCTGCTAGGTCTCATAGTAAGTGCTCACTGCGTTCGCAAACAACTCAGGAAAATATAGACGACACATAGTCACGACCTATAGCCCTGATTGGCTGTTATCTCTCCTATGTGGTAACCAACATCAATACAGCATGGATTGGAATTGTGGACAAAATCGTATCCAACGGCGAACAGAGTATTCCAACTCTTGGGTCCGAGAGGCTATATGGAACGGTGGTCCGTGGGTCAAAACGCCGAACGGGCCTTCAGCAGAGTCTTTCTGTGCTTGTTGTTGTGCAGACACTGACCTGAGCCGGTGTTATCTGGTGTTTGTCTGGCGCTGTCTGGCACGTCATCTTCATCCTCTTCCTCCTCCTCCTCCTCCTCGTCACCCTTCAGGCTCTCCGCAGCGCACTCCTCTCTTTGCCTCCCTTTGTCCTCCTTCTGAACGGGAACATTAAAACATTCCGTTCGTAAAACGCCTCAGGACGTCTTATAAGGATTAAAACCGAGCTGAGCCTTAAAGGGACACATGTTAATGACGTTTAGAAGCTTTAGAACACTTTCCTGGGGGTCTTTGTGTGTGTAATATGTGGTTTTAGATATTTTAGATTGTAGCAGTGAGCCCGTTGTCTCTGATGTCATGGACACTGGGCTCACTTCCTTCCTGGACTACATGTTGTCTCAGTAAGACAGTTCTCCCCCCTATCCACAAGGAGGAGCAGTGCACCAAAGAATTATGGGAATTGTAGTCCAGGAAGGTAGTGAGACCAGTGTCCATGACATCAGAGACAACAGGCTCACTGCTACAATCTAAAATATCTAAAACCACATATTACACACACAAATACCCCCAGAAAAGTGATCTAAAGCTTTTAAACGTCATTAACATATATTTTTTTGCAAAAAGGGTGAAGTGTCCCTTTAAGGATTAAAACCGAGCTGAGCCTTAAGGCCTATTCATAGTCTGGATTTTCGGTGGTGAGGTGACCACCGCCGCTCCGGTGGTGAGCTGACCACCGGAGCTGAAATAACGTTGAGCGGTGGTGAGTAAAAACAGAGAAGGGTAGTTCGGTGGTCACCCCACCACCGTAAATCCAGACTATGTATGAGCCTTTAGACGTTGGTGGACGTCCTATAGCGCATCCTCAATGAATTTTTCCTTCTTTTTTTTTTTGGCCCGTTCGCCTTTCGGCTGCCGTATGCTACGCTCTGGGCTCATATTAGCTTACTGTTGACTTACATGTTAGCGCGGCGGAAAGAATGACTCGTATCTCTCCCGCAAGATATGAACGCTTTTTGGATCATATATCGTATAAATTAAAATGATCGCAATGTAAGATATCAATGTAAAGTCAACTTTTTTTTTAGTAGATCGTTTCCGGGTCATGGCTTTCAGAGTAAAAGCGTTGAGACAACCCCGGCCACCCAGAGCTCCTATTTTGAAGCACTTCCGGCACCGATAGTGTCAAAACAATCAACGCCCGTGAGTCAGCTCACTCCCTAATCCCTAGAATTACAATTGCTTAGAGTAGCAGCAGCCAAATTTTGCGCATAGGAGAGGCTAGCACCGAAAAGGGCGAAAGGGCCTTTCTGTGTGCAGTTTGCATGTTCTCCCCGTGTCCCCTAGGGTAGGTACCCTCACAAAAACAAACATGCAGTAATCCTGGTCTCTAAACTGCCTCCCCCTGGCCAGCCGGGGCGCCTGATGGAGGGGAAAGGAACTGGTTGGAATAACGTGTTCCTTCCACGCGCTATACGTCCAACCAGGGAAACTCCCCCCTGTCAGGTGTAAAAGGAGCAACTTGGACACTCAGGCATGAAGGGAGCATGAGTTAAGTCCGTTGCTCTCCCCAGGTTGGCGGAGGGTGTGAAGAGCCCAGGATCACAGTAGATGATTGACACAGGGGTGAAAAATGGGTTACAAAATCGTGGGATAAAAAATATATAAAAATTAAAAAAAGGAGAGGCTAGCACCACTCAAAAAGTTTAAAAAAAATTCCCTTGGTTTGCGGATACCGTCGTCCCGTACCTCCGTCACCACGTCTCCTATTGGCTGGAAGGGGCTGGAGATGTTCTCCTCGTCGGCCTCTTCTACCTGGATCTGCCTGCCCTCGCGTTCCGCCTCTTCCTGCTCCGCCCGGTCTCTGTGAAAACGACGGGAGGGAGCAGTCACACCGGGATTAACCCATTCTGACCTGAGATCAGATTCATACGAGGTTTCCACGGGACACACACTGGTCTGATTAACCCATTCTGACCTGAGATCAGATTCTAAAAAATGTCAGTCGTTCTTCGATTTTTCATAAATAGCAGACCTACAAGCTCGTAGCGCGCCACCGAGTGGCGCGCTACGAGCTTGTAGATCTGCTATTTTTCAATAGCTAAAGCATGACATGATGCCAACGCCAAAATGGGTTCCCGTTCAGAATGGGTTAAGCACGGAAATACTGCATACCAGCCCATTCTGGTGTTTTAACCATCATGCTATACTTTAGCTATTGAAAAAATAGCAGATCTACAAGGTCTCACTCTGTGCCGCGCTATGAGCTTTGCAGGTCTGCTATTTTATTTATTTTTAATCGTGAAAATGTGGCGCAAATCTATATATATATATATATTCTTTCAAAGCGAACAGATTTAATTCATATCTTTGATTCCGGGGACATATTTTCAGATGGGGGTCGGCGGCCAATTACAGATAATTCTGGGGGTCCTTGACATGAAAATGTTTGAGAACCACTGACATATAGAAACATGGGGTTTTTTCAGAAAACTGTCAGGATTTAGAAGGCATTCGACCTCAGGTCTAAATAGGCAAGTTCACTGTGGCGGCCGTCGCTCACAGCTCCTCCTTCCAGTTTAATGAGTCACGTCTAGGGGTGTTTATATGGATTAAAGTTCAACTGCTAAAATGTATTTCAATTATTTTTTCTGTTGATTGATGATTAATCATATAAACATAAATCGTGAAAATGATTTTTCAAACGCTCCATTTCCCCAACATGTCCACCCATCTACTTTTAGCGATTGTCCTCCATACTCAGTGGTGGAAAAGTACAGTAAGTACTGTACTTCTGAAAAAGTCAGTTTTCTGAAAAAAAAAACATGTTTCTATGTCATTGGTTCTCAACCTTTTTCATGTCAAAGAAAGACCCCCAAGATTATTAAGCATTTGGCCGCCGACCCCCGTCCGACCTCCCCCGGAATCTAGGATTTGACTTAGAAACGTTCGCTCTGAAAGAATACGGTATATATTAAAAGATGTGTCACACATTTTCACGATTTTTCAAAAATAGCAGCCATACAAGCTCATAGCGCGCCACCGGAGCTTGTAGATCTGCTATTTTTTAAATAGCTAAAGAATAACATGATGCTTGAAACACCAAAAAGGTACAATTCTGATGTATTTGTACTTTACTTGAGTACTTTTACTTATTCTACTTCTTTACATCCCCTACATCTCGGAGGCAAATATTGTATACTTTTACTCCACTACATTTATTGGAAAACTTTAGTTGCGAGTTACTTTGTAGATTTGGATTATCGTCACAAAAACAACATTATCCACTTCAGCCCATATACACTTCGTCCATTCGAAAACACCAGTAACCAGTACAAGAGCTCCATTGTGAGCTTGTAGATCTGCCATTTTCTACACAATGAGCACTTTTACTTTACATTGTATTTTTATATTACAGTATTGATACTTTTTTACTCAAGTACAAAATGTGAGCACTTTTTTCCACCACTGTCCATAATTATACTGTATACCTTTTTTCATGTCAAGGACCCCCAAATTTACACTAATTAGCCCCGTGGACCCCCCATTTGAAAGAGAAGATTTGTACGGCTCTAGCAGTGTTTCTCAAACCGTTTCATTTCAAGGACCCCCCAGTTTGACATGCATTAGTCTACGGACCCCCCCCCCATTTAATGGTATTTCTATCTCTCCGACCCCCTAATTTATATTGTAAAAATCAAAGTTAATTTAACTCCATTTGTACACTTAGTTGAACACATTGAGTTACAGACCCATAAAAGGTGTCCACTTGGTTCCAAACTATCATTTAGCTAGGGGACCCCCCTGGAACTCCATCGAGGACCCCTGGGGGCCCCCGGACCCCCCTGGGGGTCCCCCCGGTCAAATCCTCACCTCTCCTCTCGTATCCTCTTGACGCGCTCCGCTCTCTCCTTCTTGTCCTGCTCCTCCAGGGCTCTCTGCTCGGCCGTGTCTTTCTTCACGCGCTCCGTGATGGCCTCGTAGTCCTTGGCGATGTTGTTGAGGAGCCAGTTGAGGCCGTTCTTGATGGACTTGTCCACCTTCTTGCCGTAGCCGAGGACGGCAGAGCACGGCTCCTGGAGACGAGGAATGACAAATGGAAACCAGTTGACGTCCAGGGTTTGTTTTTTTGGTTGTCTTTTGCCATCCAGGGGTGCTCACACTTTGTTTTACTTGAAAGCTAAAAATGACCAGTTCAACAAGATCTACCCACGAAAAACAAAAATGATGATCCACTGCTGAAATGTATTTAACCCATTCTGGGCTTTTGGTGTTAGCATTATGTTATGCTTTAGCTATTGAAAAGCTCATAATAATAATAATAATAAAACTTTATGACATGAAATGCAGCTCAAAGTGCTTTACAGAAAAATGGAGAATAAAAGAAAAGCAAGGCAACAACATTAAGAACAAGCAGTAATGCAATACAGTGAGGACATGAATAACAAAAATAAAAAAATAAAAGATCAATTAAAAGCAATGTTGTAGAAGTGGGTCTTGAGCCGAGCTTTAAAAATGTCTACAGAGGCTGCCTGACGAAGGTACAGTGGGAGCTTGTTCCATGCCGACGGCCCGTAGAAGCAAAAAGCTGCTTCCCCGTATTAAATCGAAGAACGACTGACATAGAAAACATAGCTTTTTCAGAAAACTGTCAGGATGTAGAAGACATTTCTATAATCTGATCTCAGGTCAGAATGGGAATACTTGGAATGGGAAATAAAGGGGAAAATGGAATTGGTAGTGGGGTTTTTTTGTCTTTTCTTTTCTTTGTATATAACTTTGTAATGCTACCGACATTTGTGTCCAGCAATCTAGAAAATATTGTTTTTAAAAAAAAAGTGTTTTATTGTGGAATTGAGCTGACAGGCCCTTTTAGATGTCAATCAAGTCACCTGATGCCAAAACCTTTTTTTTTATACATTTAAACTAGTGGTTCCCAAGAACCCCCAAATTGAGATGAGAGATTCTCAACCCATTTAATTTCAAGGATCCACAGTTTGACATGCATTAGTCTACGGACCCCCCATTTAATGGTATTTCTATCTCTGGAACCCCCAATTTATATATATATATACCATGACTGTGACTGAAAAAAGGCTTCTAAATCCTAACATTTTTCTGAAAAACCCCATGTTTCTGTGTCAGTGGTGCTCAACCTTTTTCATGTCAAGGACCCCCAGAATTATCTCTATAGAGCGCCGCAGGCCCGCCCCCTTTCAGAAAAGCGAGTGGCCCAGGAAATGAAACCCCAATGCATTCTTCCATCGGCACTTCTAATATAATTTATTTAAAGCCGCGGACAAAGCCAACTCGGATCGTGACGAATCATGACAATGAACACAATGTTTTGGGCCAATCAAATAATTTATAAGACGAAAAACAAAACAAAGTGTTGTCTCCTGACTTTCTTTTCTTCTTTCTAATGATTTGATCGGCCCAAAACATTGTGTTCATTGTCATGATTCGTCACGATCCGAGTTGGCTTTGTCCGCGGCGTAACCGTCTTTAAATAAATTATATTAGAAGTGCCGATGGAAGAATGCATTGGGGTTTCATTTCCTGGGCCACTCGCTTTTCTGAAAGGGGGCGGGCCTGCGGCGCTCTATTGGGCCACGGACCCCCATCTCAAAATATGTAGTTCCAGGGACCCCCCCAGAAGCCAATATTTTAGTTAAAAATGTTCGCTCTGAAATATATATTTAAAGATTTGCGGCACATTTTCACGACTTTTCAAATATAGCAGATCTACAAGCTCGTAGCTCCTATGAGCTTGTAGATCTGCTATTTTTCAATAGCTAAAGTAGAACAGAATGCTTAAAACATCAATAGTAAAATAGTAGTATACAGTAAATATGTTACGTTATAGATTTACATCTAGCTGTGTGGGAGCCAATCAAATGTCTTGAGTGGCAGGTTCAGAAACACTCACAATCTGACACAAACACTTGTTCTCATTGACAAGCTTCTCCAACGACAGATTCTCAATGATGTCTGCCTCAGCCAGGGCACCGTCACGGTCCTGTTTATTGGCCAATCTGAAACACAGAGAGAGAGCGAGAGAGAAGACAGATTAGAGAAACTGTTTTGGGAAATGATCAATGCTCATTTCTGCTCAACATTAAATATGGATTATGGGACAGACGGAGCCAATGCCGTCTTTGTGGGCGCCGGTGGCTCAGGGGTAGAGTGGCTGGATGGTAACCGCAAGGTTGCCAGTTCGAACCCTGTGGGCTCCCCTAGAGTTAGTGACGAAGTGTCCTTGAGCAAGACACTGAACCCCTGATTGCTCCCGATGTGCAGGTTGGTGCCTTGCATGGTTTCCGCCACCATCGGTGTGTGAATGTGTGCGTGAATGGGTGAATGTAACGCACAATCTATGTAAAGCCTCTTGGATAAAGGCGCTATACAAATGCACCATTCACCACATATGGCGTCACTCCACTCGGGCACAGGGAGGTTAATGCAGAACAGCTGGGAGTGACATTCACCATGTTTGAAGTCTTCTGACTCTGCACTGCCCTCTAGTGGTTGTAATGCGTAACATCCATCCATGCCAACACAAAAAGATGCATCATGAGCAGCCAGTGAACTTAGTGAAGTTATTTTTAAATTGACATGTTTATTTTCGCACATAAAGGGCGCATAAATGAAGTGAACCTTAACCCATTCTGACCTGAGATCAGATTCTAGAAATGTCTTCTGCATCCTGACAGTTTACTGAAAAAGCCAGTCGTTCTTCGCTTTTTCAAAAATAGCAGACCTACACTGTACAAGCTCGTAGCGCGACACTCGGTGGCGCGCTATGAGCTTGTAGACATTTGAAAACTGTCTACAAGCTCATATACATTTGAAAACGATACATTCTGCATAATGAGTATATTTTCTACTTGTATACCTCAAGTACATTTTGAAGCCAATACTTCAACGTACGCGAGTACATTTTGAATTACGGATCGTTTTACTTGTAATTTAGTACTACTGTACTAAATTACACCTGCTGCAACTTGTGCCCTCAGGGAGGCGCTATAAGGTCCACCAATGCAAGGACGAACAGACTGAAAAAGAGCAGTCATAGCTTTAAACACTGACACTTGAACTCTGACACTTTGACACTTTATATGGACTAATAGGGACTTACTGTGCAATATGTCTTAATGTATGTATTTTATGTCTTTGTTTTTTAAATGCACTTTGGATTGCAAATCAATTCTGTTGTCTTGTACAATGACAATAAATATATTCTGCTGTTCTGCTATTTCTACATTGCAGCATTGACACTTTTTTTTCCTTTCGCCTTTATTTTATATATTTCTTTATGGAGGGACAGTAGGCTGACATGGAAATGGGGAGAGAGAGAGAGAGAGATGGGGGAAGTGACATGCAGTGAAGGCCGTCGGGGATCAGGAGTCGAACCCGCCGCGGCCACACTGCCAGACTGGATTACCAGCCAACAGTGTTGTTTTCGTCGACTAAAACTAAGATGAAAAATGTTCGTCGACTACCTTTTTTAACTGACTAAAACTAAATAAAAACGAATCTATGATGACTAAAACTAAGACTAAATATACTGACAATTTCGTCAACAAATAAAAACTAGACTAAAATGTTAGTAAGGGACTATAGTGGACAAGAGATCCAGCTTTATGCTGGGTTGCATGCTGAAAATAGCAGATATACAAAATATGTCATTACAACGACATCAAGGCCTGTCAAAACACATTTTAGTCGACTAAAATCGTATGACATTTAGTCGACTAAAACTAGACTAAACACTAGAACATTCCAGGTGACTAAAATGTGACTAAAACTAAGTGAAAACTATTCAAGAGACTAATGACTAAAACTAAAATTTGCTGCCAAAAACAACACTGCCAGCCAAGGTGCCTGGACCGCTGAGCCACGGCTACACCCAGGCCAGCATTGACAGACACCCCTGTTTGACTGCAGGCCACACACTCACACGAGGACGGGCTTGCCGGCGATGCGCGGGTGCTGCAGGACCTCGGCCATGGCCTCGCGGGTCTCCTGGATGCGCTGCACGTCGCTGGAGTCCACCACGAACACCACGCCGTAGGACTCCGAGTAGTAGTTCTTCCAGATGCCCCGGATCCTCTTGCCGCCGCCCAGGTCGAAGATGGTCACCTCGAACTTGCCCTGCTTCAGGTCCACCTTGGAGAACCCCACCGTGGGGGCGACGTCCTGCGGGCTCTCTGGGGGGAGGGAGGGAGAGAGAGAGAGAGAGACAGGTGATCGTGCATTAAGAAAATAATACAGTACACGATAATATTCAATAGTACATACTGTACAAAAGTCTTGTTTAGCTTGTCTGGCACGTATACTTGTGTGCAACAAAAAGGTGTTACTGAGCGAAAGGTACTGCCGCAGCAGACAACCCCCGCAGCACTCCGGGTGTTACTGAGCGAAAGGTACTGCTGTATCAAGCCCAACGTGCACCCAGAGCGCCTGGAAAACAGAACAGTGGCGTCAGCGAGCGTCGGAAAGCCGCCGCCGGTGTGGGATAGGTTCATTAAAAAATAACGGAGGCGGCTGTTTTGACGTGCAGCGTTCGCAGACGGTGTGTCTCTAGCCCTTCAGACAACCCCGCAGCACTCCAGGTTCAAAACTCCTTCTAGGTGCAAGGCTCCGAGATAATAAGTAGAGGTGAAGAAAATGCCAGCACTCATTGCATGTCCTTTTACATGATTGTATCTACCTCCGAGAATGAAAACGTACGCGTTTCGGGCCTGGAAGGTGTTAAAAATGAATATGGTCTTCATAAGCAATGGTGGTAAAAGAAATGTCCACATTTTACAGTTCATGTGGGAATAAAGGTATACCACTAAGCACTCAGGTTGCTTCATTTGCGTCGGTAGAACATTACTTTACATGACTATCTTACAGAGGGCTGTGAAACAGCACAATTTAATTAAATTGTTATCAATATATCTTTTCGGCTTTATCATCGAAAACATCAGGCAAAGGGACAGGAAGGGCAAACTAGCCCTTTGGCCAAATCGGGGTTATGGTGCATTTACATTTGTTTGAATGCAGTACTTGTCCCTTTTCGAATAAAGATATATATATTTTTTTAACCAGTGAGACAAGCGAGATGCTTCCAAACTTTCCAAAAAATGATTCCGTAGCATGAGATTATTGATGCGTTTTGTCTGTATCCAGGTGATTCTATATGCTGTATGTTGTATATATGTGGAGGAGATTATTAGATAATCATGGATCAGAAACCGATGAGATGGCACTTTTGTGGCATTTCTTTTTTAAACACAACCTTAGTATGTTTGAAGGTTTTTTTCTACTATAAAATAGTTTTTTTAATGATTACATGGTCATGTTTCACCTTTGATAGCACCTTGAGCAGGGCACTGAACCCCCCAACGGCTCCCCCTGGAGCTGCTTAGTGGCCATACAGTATAAGACTGTGGATGTACTGGTCAGCTCCCAGGTTTTAACGTGTGTGCGTGCGTGTGTGTCTGTCTGTGTGTTTCTATGTGCAGGGCGTTGCTGAAAATGAGCACCTGTGCTCAGCTACTTCCCTGGGTAAATAAATAATTAAAAAAGAATAATAATAATTAAAAAAAGAAACCTGAATGTATGTCTACTTTTGTATTGTTCCACAAGTCAATGTAATGGGTATGATTTTAGTGTAAAAAATATTACTAGTATATATTCCTCTAGTGAAAAGTCTCCTGTGGACAGGTATGCTAATACACTGTAAGCAACGCATCTACAAATTGTACAATTGTGCAATGTGATTGTGATGTCCATGTAAACATTGTTTTACATGTAAATCACAATCACATTGCACAGATACATAACGCATTCATATACACACAGGACGTCACCCTGGGCCTCACCTCCTTGGATTCCTCGGACTGTTGCGGTCTTTCCTGCGTTGTCCAGCCCCACCATCACCAGAGTCACTTTCCTGTAAGATTAGAGACGGCACACACAATGACTACAGGTCTGACCCTGAAGACCTCTGTCCTCCTGGTCCCAGACTAGTATCACACAATGACTACAGGTCTGACCCTGAAGACCTCTGTCCTCCTGGTCCCAGACTAGTATCACACAATGACTACAGGTCTGACCCTGAAGACCTCTGTCCTCCTGGTCCCAGACTAGTATCACACAATGACTACAGGTCTGACCCTGAAGACCTCTGTCCTCCTGGTCCCAGACTAGTATCACACAATGACTACAGGTCTGACCCTGAAGACCTCTGTCCTCCTGGTCCCAGACTAGTATCACACAATGACTACAGGTCTGACGCTGAAGACCTCTGTCCTCCTGGGCCAGTATCAGACAATGACTACAGGTCTGACCCTGAAGACCTCTGTCCTCCTGGTCCCAGACTAGTATCACACAATGACTACAGGTCTGACGCTGAAGACCTCTGTCCTCCTGGGCCAGTATCAGACAATGACTACAGGTCTGACCCTGAAGACCTCTGTCCTCCTGGTCCCAGACTAGTATCACACAATGACTACAGGTCTGACCCTGTAGACCTCTGTCCTCCTGGTCCCAGACTAGTATCACACAATGACTACAGGTCTGACCCTGTAGACCTCTGTCCTCCTGGTCCCAGACTAGTATCACACAATGACTACAGGTCTGACCCTGAAGACCTCTGTCCTCCTGGTCCCAGACTAGTATCACACAATGACTACAGGTCTGACCCTGAAGACCTCTGTCCTCCTGGTCCCAGACTAGTATCACACAATGACTACAGGTCTGACCCTGTAGACCTCTGTCCTCCTGGTCCCAGACTAGTACCACACAATGACTACAGGTCTGACGCTGGTAGACCTCTGTCCTCCTGGTCCCAGACTAGTATCACACAATGACTACAGGTCTGACCCTGTAGACCTCTGTCCTCCTGGTCCCAGACTAGTATCACACAATGACTACAGGTCTGACGCTGAAGACCTCCGTCCTCCTGGTCCCAGACTAGTATCACACAATGACTACGGGTCTGACCCTGAAGACCTCTGTCCTCCTGGTCCCAGTATCACAATCCACCAGAGTGACGAACTGGCCCTCTTCATTTCAGCTTCTTCTACTTTCCACTATTTATCTCACCAAAGTATACTGCCCTGCCTGGCTGTCACCGCAATATTTAATGGGAGCATGCACGATGCAGTATGCAGACTCTTATTTTTTCCGTTTAGTATACACATGCATTCTACATATAATGTAACATTGGTACGGTAGTGAATACCTAACAACTACTACTAAATGGTAAAGAGATATTATAATGAAATGTACCGTTACTCTACATGCACACAATTTAAAAAAAGGGCATAGAAACTATAAAAAAGCAAGACAAAAAAAAACACACACAAACAATCCAGCACAATTCCTCACCGTCTCCTGGCTGAAATACTTAACTACAACACCTGCGTCGCAGGGACATGGATTGTTCGATCCGGCGAACGGTCTTCTGGAGCCACGAGGCCTTCATGAACCGAGAGATTCTGAGAGCGGGCTGAGCCCCCCCCCCAACCCCCTCCCAACCTGTCCCCTCACCCAGAATCTACCATTACTGCTACCAAAACGACAGGGAGCTAGCACCCGCCCCCCCCCCCCCACCCCCCCTCGGTGCACCCATCTATGCATGTATGCACACACATTAGCTCTACATGAACGCTCTTAACAGATCAGGTTGTGGGATTACCGGAGGATTTTCAAATTAAACCCTGGGGGATCAGGTCCTTTGGTCTCCACGTGGAGTAGAAGCAGGGAGGGGTCAACAAGAGCACTGAATCCAACCAATAGCAGGTCTTCTAATCACCGACGACGAGTCACGCACGTCGTTTTACGCTCTAGTAACAACTAAGGGTTTGCAGAATATTGTATGTCATTGTACAGCTCAATTATTTGCTTCCACAATGACGTAGTTGTGTTTGACCTGACGACGATTCTACTTAATGTCTTCTAAATCCTTTTCTTTAAAAATACTAGTCATACTCGTGCTCTTTAATGTCACACGGACACATAGGTGAACAACACATAGGCGGGCACGGACATTCCTGTTCCTTGGAGTGGCCCGCCGATATTCTCTCTGCCTTACGTTGTGATATGCTTTTCTTTTCGCAGATAAGCAAGCCTGGGACCGAGGCTAACCACTTCACCACTTTTCAACCTACCTTCATATAATTGGTCCTCAGTAATGTTCATGATAAAAGGCCACTTTTTTTTTTACTCGGTCTGTCTCATATGGGGGCTGTGGGCAGTTCAGAAACCTGTCCACCAGTGACATGACTGACATCATCAATCCGGTCTGTCTCATATGGGGGCTGTGGGCAGTTCAGAAACCTGTCCACCAGTGACATGACTGACATCATCAATCCGGTCTGTCTCATATGGGGGCTGTGGGCAGTTCAGAAACCTGTCCACCAGTGACATGACTGACATCATCAATCCGGTCTGTCTCATATGGGGGCTGTGGGCAGTTCAGAAACATGTCCACCAGTGACATGACTGACATCATCAATCCGGTCTGTCTCATATGGGGGCTGTGGGCAGTTCCGAAACCTGTCCACCAGTGACATCATCAATCCAAACTAATACAAACTGCAGGCTTTCTATTCCTGAAAAAAACGGTGAAGTCCTGTTTAGGCCGCTTGTCGAAAAAAAAAGTATTTTAAATCCCGACAGTTTTCTGAATACCTATGTTTCTATGTCAGTGGTGCTCAATATTTCATGTCAAGGACCCCAAAAATTATATTGAATTGGCTGCCTAGCCCATCTGAAAATATGTTGTTCCAGGTACCCCCCAGAAGCAAAGCTTGTAGATCTGCTAGTTTTCAATAGCTACAGACTACAGTATAACATAATGCTTAAAACACCAAAGGGGTTCCCGTCCAGAATGGGTTAATTTATTTTTATTTTATTTTTGACAGGGACAAAGCTCATTAATCAACATGTCAGCTTTCACCTCAATGTAAATGGGCCAGAGTTAGCCAAAGCTATATTGCATCTGTAGTCCCCGAGCAGGCTCTTAAAAAATGAATGATAAAAGAAAGACAGAGTGTATAGTGTGCCAGCACACAACACCATGCTTTGATGCCATGTGTGCATGCTGTGGGCTGTATTTTGCTTGTCTTAAGTACCAGGTCTTATTCCCTAACTTGAGTAAACTAAAGACCTGGAGGCGTGATCAATGCTCTTTGGCCACTCATAATAGCCAAATGGCATTGATCACGCCTCCGGGTCTTTAGTTTACTCAAGTTAGGGAATAAGACCTGGTACTTAAGACACGCAAAATAGAGCCCTGTATGTGCAAGCACCCAACACTAATAACGATAATCACTCCACTTCTTAGATCATTACACTGGCTTGACTGGTTTCCTGCCCGTCAGATAATTGATTTCAAATAATAATGTATGTTTATAAAGCAATACATTTGTCTCAGGCAAATATATAATCTTGTGGTACATCATGAACCACCGGACCTCGAGTCGACTCAGGTCATTCCAGAACAGGTCTCCGTTCCCTTGGAGTGGGGTGGGTTAGGATCTGGGAGGGGTCTTAGGGCTGTAAACCAAATGGGATTACATGACCTAATACCATGTGGATTCTGAGCTTGTAGAAAATTGGTACCACTACCCGTTCAAAAGCTAATACGGTATAATGTTCAGTTGTGATTGATATAGTTATTATATAGTATATATTAATCTAACTAGCTAAGAGTAGGAGCAAGAAACGTATCAGGTGAATTGGGACAGTAAACAAATTCAAAGGAAAGCAGGAGTCACATCCAGAAAACTGGGAAATACAAAAGGAGAGGAAGCCATAATAAAAATGGTGCACTGTCTAAAAACATAAGGGAAACTTTGACAGAAAAAAGACTCGCTCACCGTATAGAAACTAGAAGTGAGAAACACCTTAGACTGAGACGTAAGAATAATATTTGTTCCTTTATTTTATCGTGCTCATAAAGTGCTCTGTGCTCAAAGTGCAATTAAAAAGCAAACGTTTTGGTCCTAAGACCTTCCTTCGTCAGTGCTATATGCGAAGGTCTTAGGACGGAAACCTTTGCTTTTTAATAACCCTAACCCTAACCCATAAAAGGAAAAAGTCCAATCTAAGGAGTTTTACTTCTAGTTTCTATACGGTGAGCGAGTCTTTTTCTGTCTCGTGTTTTTGAGACCACCGCTACCGTAGTCAAGTTTGGAAAAAAAAGACGAAGAAAATAAGTTTTCTCAGTGCTTCACTGTCTAAAAACAACAGCTTCAGAGAAACACACACTTTCAAGGTAAATTCTAAATAAATGTTTAAATGTTTTAAAAGTGATGCATGTTTAATATTGTATCCCATGAACAGCCAATGAACGTTGACAAGACGACTAGTTGCCATTCATGAATGTGCCTCACCTCTGGTTCAGAGGTTAATATCAAATGTTTTACTACAACTGACATCAACGCCCTAACGTTCTTAGAACGTAGAACTTATTTGACCTATTAAAAATGGATGAGGAGTGCTGCTGTCCACCCAGCTGTGTTGGGCATGTGCCTGTCCCTCGCAGGCCACTCTGGCTGCTTATTTTGTCAAATTAAGTTACAATGTCAACACCTTACTACTTTAGCCTAAAATGTCTGGGTTTCCGAGGCTACTGCTCCAGTGAATTCAGAGTAAAAGGTGTTTGCGCACACACAGCCTGTGTTTTTTTCGGGACATATATATCGGAGGGAATGTCGGAGCACGGGAAAAAATAATCAACCTCACGTGATGTCAATAACGTTTGCACACTGCTGCCGAATATTGCACCTCCTGTGTGAAAGTTTTTGGACCGGGATTGATTTATATCAGTTTTCGCAGCTGTCTTTCACATTGCTAGACATGGACTTTCACCCTTTGAGCAGTGCTGTGTCCTTCCAGACCAACATAGTCAAGTTGATCATCTTGTTGAAGATCGCAACCACAAAGTAGACTACCATTTGAAAAGCCCAAGTGGGTGTGAAACTATGATAAAAGGCAGCAGCACACACACACACACGAAGAGCGCAGTGAAAGAATGCAGAGCGAGAGAAACAGAGAGGGAGCGAGAGAGATTGAATGACATCGCATCTAATCAACTTCTAGTGAAGCAAGGACCCACTGTGTACATTAAACCTTTTCAAAATAATTATCAGACCAGGGGATCATAATCACAGGGGATCATCCTCACTGCTTGTCCACTCCATTTCGTTCTACGAAATTATTGCTACGAATATAAAATAATAGGCATCACATTCGGTGTGCAAGGATGTTTTGCGTGTTTGCATGTTTTTCTTTTTGCAGATTTCGGATCAGAAAAACGCATCAATTACCTATTTTCAATATGCACCACTTTGAGCACAACAGATGCTGATGAAAGCCTGTGGCTACTGCTGTTGCTATGACAACTCTAAGACCCTGTCGCTACACACACACGGGAGACGACAAATTTGCGTCTCCAAACTTTCCCACTCAGGAAGGTGGTTTCAAAATGTAGCCGTCTGCCGTGCGACAGAAAGGGCAGATCGGCTAAGTGAGTGATAATTCAGTTCTATCACAGTAAATGCTCAGTGTGTAAATGTATCAATTAGTGAAAGATCAATTAGTACGGTAAAGGCAATCTGTTCAAGACATAAGACAGGGCCATTTTAAAATGCTATTATAGCAGTGGCTCTCAATGAGGGGTGCAGGCACTGGCATGGACCCTTAAAGGAGAATTCCATGCTAGAAGGCTTTCTTACCTTGCTTTATTTGTAGTTGTTACGTCCCCACCAAAGAGGTCCAGGTGTTATTTTGTGCAAAAGTGCATTATTGGCTATTTCCCCTAATATAAGCCCTCAATGGGGGTTGGGTTTTTGTGCGAATTCACTTATTTCCATCGAAATAGGTAGTAAAGTGTGCCTCTTGGGATGCCATTTACATTATGAAGAGAGGATATAATACAAAAAAAAAGATTTTTGAGCGATGGAAATAAGCGAATTAGCACCCCAATGCCCCATTCAATTCAATGCAATTCCTTGAGGGCTTATGGTGGGAGAAATAGCCAATAAGGCAGTTTTGCACAAAATAACACCTGGATCTCTTTGGTGGGGACATAACTACAAATAAAAGGTAAGAAAGCCTTCTAGTATGGAATTCTCCTTTAAGGTTACTTGAGGGGGTTACAAAATACAAATGGACCCTTAGGACCAGGTCTAATAAACCACACAGACCACCACTTGATGACATTATTTAGCCTAAATTGAGCCTCATATTTTGTTATCGTTGGATAAAATGTTGTCCACAATTCCATGCTCTATTAATGTGGTTCCATAGGAGAGATATATATATACAATCAAAATAACAATCCTTCAACATTCTCTTATTGTGTAGGGCTGTAGGCTTCTTGTAAATTAAGTAATGCCAGATGTATAACAATAATTGAACTCTTGAGAGCATAAATTTAAACCAATAATGGACCTGTATGGGTTAAGAGTTAATTTAGCATGGGGACCATGGAACCCCCTCAAGGACCACTGGTTGAAACCCACTGCTTTAAATGAAAGGGTTTGAGAACAGTGTGTGTGTAAGAAGAGGGACGGACAGGTTTACCTTGCGGGCTCACGCCAACGTTTCAACCAGCTGCAGCAGTTATCCATCAGACTGAACATGTCAGATGAACTGGGTCATCTCTAGTAGCCGGGAATGAATGAGCTGGTTCATCGACTATTCCCTCATGAGCCGGTTCTGTTCCTCTGGCTGGAATGAGCCGGGAATGAGCTGGCTCTGTAACTGTTGTCATCCAATCCAACAGTGAACGAGCATCTCAGCTGGGATGGTTCTGTTGTTGTCGTCTAACAGTGAAGAGGGAGCATCTCACATGAGCTGCCTGGTTCTGTTCATCTGGCTGTGAAGAAACATGGTTTCATCTAGCTGGGGATGGTGGGAAGGGGCCTTCATTCAGACCCATAAGATACAAACAAACGGGTGGTGGTCAACAACAGGTGGTCACAACACTCAACATTAACGCGGGTCTAATCGATACAGACGTTCTGTAATGAAGCAGAATGATGGCACAAAGTCTCTGGTAGATATCATTGATAACGTGTTGAGTCAGTCTACGCTTTATATTATAGCACCGTTTACTTAGTTAGCAGCGCCAGCTAGCCTTGGAATTAGCCAGTCCTTTTAAATGTGACTGACTGACCACTGCTAGCTACTTAGTTAGCCCCCCAGCTAGCCGTAGAACTAGCCAGTCCTTTTAAATGTGACTGACTGGCCACTGCTAGCTACTTAGTTAGCCCCCCAGCTAGACTTAGAACTAGCCAGTCCTTTTAAATGTGACTGACTGACCACTGCTAGCTACTTAGTTTGCTAGCTCAGCTAGCATTAGCATGCTCGGTTGGTTGCAGGTTAAATGTCGGCGTTCTCCCCACAGACAGACAGACGTCTGAAGGCAAACCTGCTGCTTCCCAGGAAAATGGAATGTTCCCTATGAAAAATAACGGACACGTTGAACTCTTATATTGAGTATATAATTCAACTACGTTATTGACGCTGGTTGGTTGGTTGGGGGATAAAGTAGCCCCAGTGTTTGTTTACGCCGTCCTCTGCTGCTGCTAGGCTGCAGCCAGGCGTCACGTGACTGGTCTGACGTCATTACGGCATCTTAGGAGTCAAGTTGGGAGGTTCAATCTTTATTGGCATCATGAAAAAACATGCGTTTACATTGCCAAAGCAAGTGTCAAAATATAATACCTATTAAAACAGTTGAAAATGGGGGAAGTATATACAGTTGGAGAGGGTACAGCATTGTGAAACCAGAGCTATGTGACATTGCATTGTTATATGTGTAGGCCTATAAAGTAAAAGTGAAAAGCCACTGTCTGAGATACACAAACAGAACAGATTGATTGATTGATTGATTGATTGAAATATTTATTAACAGTTTGTAGAATTACAGTACATTTCAAGCACAAACTCAATACAAAGACTGTTAACTGTGAGTGGACGACCCAATTAAGCGTTACACTTGTTTACAACAGGGTCCACATTGTTCAATTCATCAAAACATTTAGAGACATACAAATAGACACTTCTATGTAGTTACAGAACTATTCTTTTTATAATTATGAAGGGAAAGAAATAGAGCCCGAGCCCCAGTCCGGCCCGACTGATTAGCATACATTTTAGGCATGCAACCAGCACATGCAACCCAACCTATCGGCTTCTCGGATTGCCCAGGACATCGTGTGACGTTTGTGCTGCTGTATACCAATATAAGTGATAGCGCACACATAAGGATCTCTATTCTTTCACCTGCTGAGACTCAAATGATCCATTTTAATTCACACTTCTCCCGCCGTGTGAAATGTTGTGCTGGACAGTACACCTGAAAGGAGGACCAAAGAGACTCTTCCATGCCGCGCTGGCAGTGGGCCACAGGGTGTACTCGTTCGGAGGGTGCGGCAGTGTGAACAAAAGGGATCAGATTGACGTGCACGTTTTCAACACAATGTCTTTGCGCTGGACGAAGTTGCCCCCGGTGAGAAACGGCAAGGGAGCGTCGTTTCCCCTTGAGGTTCCCTCCAACCGCAAGGGTCACACAGCTGTGCTGATAGAAGATATCATCTACATCTGGGGGGGGCTTGTGAGTATTGAGGTAGAGGAGATTTGCAACGTGCTTTATGCGTTCGACGTCAACACCCACCGGTGGTACAGGCCCAAGATTTCAGGGACTGCTCCAGTGGCGAGGTACAACCACTCGGCCTGTGACTTGGGGAAGGTCATGTATATCTTTGGAGGAGTCAACCTGCTGACTGGATACACTAATGACATCTACAAGCTGGACACCACCACGACGGTCTGGTCTTTAATTAAGACTAGCGGCATTCCAGCGCCGGTTTCGTTGGGTCACTCTGCTACCATAATAGGGACCAAGATGTTTGTATTCGGGGGGAAGGGGTACAGGTCCCACCACAACAACATCAGAGTGTTTGACACAGAGACCAGCTCCTGGCTGAGCACGCCCTCTGCACTGCCGTGTCTTCCAAAAGGACGCCGGTATCATTCGGCCCTGGCCTACAATGGAGAGCTGTTCATATTTGGCGGTGACAACTTGCGTCTCGAACGGACCTTCAGTGACCTGTGGAAATTCAATCCACAGACCTTCTCCTGGAGGAAGGTTGAGCCCAAGGGGAAAGGCCCGTATTGGATGCATAGGATAGGCATTTGCTGTGTGGGAGACCGCATCATCCTCTTTGGAGGATACTGGACGCTCGACGACCTGTACATCTTAGACTTAAGTCCCAGTCTGAAGACGTTGTGCAAGATAGCAGTTATTCAGCACGGCCTGGAGCAGTCGGGACTCCCGCATGACATCCGGTGGGAACTGGCAGCCATGACTAACCGAAAGCAGCGAAAAGAAAACAGCCCGCTTAAAAGGAAGAAAGAAAAAAACGACAACGGTAGAGAACGAGTTCCAGTCAGTGGAGCAGAAGAAAGGGACGACGAGGAGACGAGGAGAACGCCGCCCCTAAAACGTCTGCCTTCATTCAGATGAGAAGGAAAGCCAAGCACAGGAATGTGCAGGAACTAAGCGGCATCATTATGGGAGAATTACTGAACTGAACAGCATGGCTGCAACCAATATACTGTAAACTGCCAAGTTGATCTCCATGAATGTAGAGATGCTTAGATGATTCTAAAGCAGGACTGCAGGTAATGGGGGGAGAAAATGAGTCCAAAGGTGGAGACCTTTGTGGTTGTTTTTTTTAAATCATACTTTTATTATTCATTCATTTATTCCATTTATCAAAGATTGGAGCCTATCAATCGCTGCTGTGTACAGGGATTTCAATGATGTTAGTATAGTAGTAAATCAATTTTGAAGCGGCTACATTTCTCAAACACTATACAGACGTACATATCAAAATGTTTATCTCACGTGTGTATTATTATGCAGTTTGCGCACATTATATTTAGCAAACACAAACAGAAATACAACGTATACACTACAAATCTGCATCTAACTGTGATTTCTATGTTTATTTTGTTTGCAGTATGCCATTAAAATAGTCATTATTATCCCTGCCAGGACAGAACGGCCAAAGGCAGGGGCATGTTTTCTAGGCCTGTAGCACGTTTTAAGGGGCGCTATATAGCCCCTTCCATAAAAATATTTTATCGCCACACATCTCAAGATCTGCCATTGACAATGAAAGGGGAATTCAGGTCAAATGTCCGCTAAACATGACGTAAATTAAACATCAAAACATTGAACGCCATTAACATTGAAGGGAAAATGTACGTCATATGTAAACAAGAAAATCAGCTTGTGGTCATAGCATACCTGACGACGTCATAGACTGACTGGCCTCCGAGGACTACCCCAGCTAGTGCCCAGGAGGCCAAATTTAACCTGCTATCATGACTGAATATTGTAATAACTTGGATCAGCTTACTTGGGGGGCCATGCATGTCGGTTACGTTGCAAGTTGTTTAATTTATTTCTGAGGGGCCCTCCTACTGTATAGACATGTTTAATGTAGAGAGAGATGTAGCTGTCCCCTCAGCTCTCAAATCTGCTGCTGTCACACTGCTGCTGTCACACCGTCTGTCACACCGTCACTGAAGAAACCTGGTCTTGATCCCAACATCTTCAACAACCTCCGCCCCATCTCCAACCTACAATTTCTCGCTAAAATCCTAGAAAAAGCAGTGGCATCTCAGATTCAGGCCCACCTCACCAACAACAACCTCTACGAACAGTTCCAGTCCGGTTTCCGCCCCCGTCACAGTACAGAAACAGCCCTCAGTAAAATCACAAATTACCTCCTGATAGCAGCTGACTCTGGACAAGTATCCATCCTCATCCTTCTTGATTTAAGTGCAGCCTTTGACACCATTTCCCATTCCACCCTCCTTGACCGACTTGCAGCCATTGGTTTATCTCACACACCCCTAGACTGGTTTCACTCCTATCTCTCCGGCCGTACTCAGTTTATCCAGTTAAAATCATTCACATCCCCCATTTCCTCTGGTGTCCCCCAGGGATCTGTTCTTGGCCCCATCCTATTCATCATCTACCTCCTCCCCCTTGGACAGATTTTCCGCAAACATAACATCCATTTCCACTGCTACGCGGACGACACCCAGCTCTACGTCTCCTCCAAACCCTCTTCCACCTTCCCACCCGCCTCCCTCCATACCTGCTTACTGGAAATAAAATCCTGGTTCACCTCAAACTTTCTCAAACTCAACAGTGATAAAACCGAGGTAGTCCTCATTGGTTCCAAATCCGCACTCTCCAAGCAACCCAGTTTCACCCTCACCATAGACAACACCTCAGTTTCCCCCTCCCCTCAGGTTAAGAGTCTGGGTGTCGTCCTCGATAGCACACTCTCATTCCACACTCACATCAACAACACCATCCGGTCTGCCTACTTCCACATCAGAAACATCAACCGCCTTCGCCCCTCACTCACTCCCCACAGTACCGCAATCCTGGTTCATGCTCTCGTCACCTCCCGTCTGGATTACTGTAATTCCCTTCTTTTTGGTCTCCCACACAAACTTCTCCATAAACTCCAACTGGTCCAGAACACTGCAGCACGTATCATCACCAGAACCCCTGTCATCAGTCACATCACCCCTGTTTTACACCAACTCCACTGGCTTCCCATAAAATCACGCATCGACTACAAGATCCTTCTCCATACTTTCAAGGCCATCCATAACCTCGCCCCCCCATACCTGTCTGACCTTGTCCACGTCAACATCCCCACCCGGTCTCTCAGGTCTGCCTCCTCCCTCACCCTGAAAGTCCTCCCAGCCCGTCTGTCCACCATGGGGTCAAGAGCCTTCAGCCGCTCTGCCCCTCACCTCTGGAACTCCCTCCCCCCTGACATCAGAAACATGGACTCTATCACCACTTTCCAAACCCACCTCAAAACCCACCTGTTTAGGCAGGCCTATGACCCTGCATGACCTGTGTCTTCTGCTGCAAGCTGTGTTTTTGTTCTGCTTTTAACTGTTCTGCTTTTAACTTGTACTGTTTTTAACCTGTACGGCGACCTTGAGTGCCCTGAAAGGCGCCTTATAAATAAAATGTTTTATTATTATTATTATTATTATTATTATTATTTAGTTCAATGTCTGTTTTGTAAACGCATTGACAATGAAGGGAACATTTACGTCATAATGTGTAATTTACGTCATATTGTCTCTTTATTGTTAATGGCATTTAATGTTTGCACCGTTTGTTTTACATTACATCACCTAATCAACATGAGTTAGACTTTAATATATTTGCGGCCCTCACTTCACACGGGTGTGATTTTTTATTCTTATTTATTTAATGACTATTTCAATTTATTTAGCCTTAATAGTTCAAAAGTCATGAGGGTAGCCGGACACAGTTCAGGGGCTGGAGCCAGGCAACTCTATGCCAGATTCATAAACATTCACATGGGCAGGTGAGGCTGTACACAACATAGGCCGAGTTGCAGTTAATAATAAAATATTAGCATATTTTTGGATGATGTAGTCAGAGAGGGTTTTGGCCATGTTCCAGTTGTTTACCACCAAAGATCAGCCTCTGCTGGTCAGGGGGAATGCCTTCCTTGTCCTGTATTATGACCGCGACCTTCTCAATTGTGTCATTTGGCTCAACAAGACTCAGGTCATGCCTTTGACGGTCTTACTCTTGACAAAGATCTGCATGTTTGTGCAATGAATTATCTCGATATTGCATGAGAAATACAATTATCTGCAATTCTGTTAAAAACGTTTAAAAAAAAAAGATCTCTTTTTATCTTTTTGTGTTGGTAGTACTAGTAACACATATAAGTTCTAATTCTGACCTTGCATTGTAATTGGCTGAGAGGAATTGTTTTAATGTCTCCAAATATAGAATTATGCCCATAAATGGACTGGAGATGACCTTCATCAGTGCAACGTCAGCGCAAATCGGCGTTGTTAGTCAACAATTATCAACAGTGAAAATCATGTCATATAGATTGTCTAACCCAGTTTGTCTGTCCTGGGTTAATCTCACAAACCACTGGAAGGTCTGGAACTCCATATATGGGCATAAAAAGGGACACAAACATAATAACTGGGTGGGGCATGCATTTACAACTTGCATCGTTCCAAGTAGGCCCATTAGGCACCGTTCTAGTATGTATAATTTCACCACGTCTTTCTGTTCCATATAATAAAATATATGGAACAGATATGTTATTTGATGCAGCTGAACTCCAAACCAAATGAGAGATGCGTGGCAGACATTTATTAAGAGTGTCACACATAACGTAAATGCAGATTTACATTTTTCAAATTTCATCAGATCTTAAATTAAAACAACAATAAATCAATTATATCAGTGAAATCTTAATTGTCAGCATTGCAGTCAAAAGTATATAAATTAAATTCAAAATGATACAGTGATTCTATGTTTTACAAGGAAAGGATTTGGAAACATATTGACTGTAGATTCCCCCATCTCTCTCCCCGTTTCCTATCTGTACATCTATCAATAAAAAGAAAAGAAAACAACAACGGTGGCTTCACATATTTTGCATAATCTTCATCCTTAATTATTGTAATTCACCATTTATGAAATTATTTCTTAGAATACAAAATAACTACACACCAGTTTTAGGAAAATATTTCAAGCAATAAGACTTATAACAGGTTCAGCAGAATTATATGTGCAGTCATGAATATCTATCTATTTTTCTACAGTCACTATAGAGGCTATGCGTGTGACATCATCATCATACCCGGAAGTTATGAGTTTTGCCTGAGTGGCTTAACAGCCTTAACAGCCCATACATCCAAACAGAAAAGTCCTATTTGATTGCATAAAATGACTTTAAACAACATTAAATTCACTCACTTTGCCACTCGATCTGCCATTCACTTTATGCATACCCTCTATCCTTCCAGACCCAGAGTTACACTGACCTTCCCCGGTAATATCTTCATAGTATGAATAGTCTCAATGAACGGAAAGAGTGTGCCCGTGAACGTGTACGTGAACGTGTGTATGTGTGTGTCATTGTCCAGGTCGGAGAACAACAGCTGTCCTTTGTCCCAGTCCAGCTGGACTCTGATCCTCTTGGGGATCTGCATCCACGAGAGGTCGACCATGGACTCTGCGGTGCGCGCCGTGTACGCGCCCGCGAACGCACACAGGCTCCAGTACTGCCCCCCGACGCCTCCCTTCCTTTGAAACGACTCGGTCAGCACGCCCATCTCCCAGTATCCGCTGTCCGAGACCTCCACGTCCCAGCTCCGAGTCCCCGAGCGGAAGCCCTCGGAGCCCAGGACGTAGTCGTGGAAGTCGAACCTCTCCGGGTTGTCGGGGAGCTCTACATGCTGTTGCTCCGGCGTCACGCTGGTCAGATCGCCGGACAGGATGCAAGTGTGGAAGGCAGTGTTGGGGTCCAGGACGACGGGAGTGTAGGAGACGACGGCCCTCATCTTGTCCCAGACTCTGAAGGTCAGGTTGCCCAGGTGTTTGGCCACGTCTATCAGCGCTCCGGAGGCCAGCTGTGCAGGTCCCTCCAGTGTGAACTGCACTCTTTCCGTGGTGGTCTTCCACTTCTCCAGGAATGAGACGTGTTCGGCTCCCAGCACCTCCTCTATGGCTCGGATTGTGTTTGAAACGGTCGATATCTCTCTGTCCAGTCGCTCCATCTTCTCCTTCATCATCCGACTCTTCTGCCGCTGTTCCTCTCTCAGTGCAGCGATCCGGACCCCCTCGTCCTCTTGTAGAAACTGACGGAGCTTCTGAAACTGTTCCCTAATCCGTGTCTCTGTGATCTGGGTCTGGACCATGATGTGTTCCGCCGCTTTGTCACACGCGGTTCTATCTTGATTGAACACCTTCAGTTTCTCCCGTAAAGGCTTCAGGTGTTTCTGGACTTCTTCCTTGCGGTCCAGCGCAGCTTCGTCGACGGGTCTGAAGCTGTGGTTGTTGTGTTTTTTAGAGTCCCGACACACGACACACACCGGCCGTTGACACTCGAGACAGAAGAGCTTGAGTTTCTCAGCATGCAGACCGCAGAGATCCTCGGGCCTCTGACGTTTCGAAGCTCTCCGCTGTCTCTCCTGCACTACGAAGCTCTCACACAAGTTCTTCAAAGCCCGGTTACAGGGCGGACGTTTTCTTTTACTGACTTTTTTACAAACCGGACATTCTGTCAATTCCTTATGTGTCCACCAGCTCTGCAGACAGGCTTTACAGAAGCTGTGGCTACACGACAGGAGAACGGGCTCTTTGAAGATGTCACGACACACGGCGCAGGAAAAATCCTCTTCTGAAAAAGACGACTTGTATAAAGCCATTTAGACTTCTGAGATTTGAAGAAAAAAAAAACACTCAAGAATTAGGTTCCCGGTATAACAGTAACTCCTCTAGATTAGAATGTTCCCTAAAGTTGTGATTCCTTGTTCTTGTTGAGGTCATTCATCATCAGACAGGATGAGTAGCAGATTGAAGTGGTCTCACTCACTGGTCTGGCAGTCAGCAGTATTCCTTCCTGTGGAAAGTGCCTGCCCTCTCTCTCTCTCTCTCACTGGAAGGTGTGGGAGTCACTTTAGTTTCGTCTGAACTGATTCAAGGTGAAGCCTTTATAATGGTGATGAGACTGGAAGGGGTGGAGCTTGACAGACCACAGACCTGATGCAAATGTATAATCACACACACACACACACACACACACACACACACACACACACACACACACACACACACTTAACATTGGGGTTTAACTTGTTTGTTGATTGTAATGAACTTGTTGACAGTTTTAGCACATGAAGGCAAAAAGCTGTGGTACAGAGGTTTGAGAAAGATTACTAGAAACCATGTTACAATTGCTTTTGAGAATGACAATATAAAACCAGCAGATGTTTTGTGTGTCTGAGAAGAGTTTTTGTGTGGGTGACATGCTCTGGTACTGTTACTGTATGCACATACTGTAGTGTACACACATGTCTAAATGTGAGTCGGTGTGTGTTTGTGAACAGAAAAACACTTTTTTACACGCACGCACACAGTACACACACACACACACAAAGTATACTGACACAGCACATTTACACTTTGCAGACAATTATATACAGAAGAACAACACTATCGGTTGAACAAATCAAGTTTTATCTTCTAAGACTTGCATAAATGTTTTTTATGCAAAAAGGAGGATTTCCATCCCATTCCCATCCGCACAATGTAACCTTCTCAGAGTACGATAAGTGGGTTGGACCAGATCCTTCGAAATTTGATTAAAATAAATGCTTTTCTAAACGTCTTCCTCCCCAAATGCTGGAGACCCCCACCTTCACTTTAAGAACCCACTACTAATAGACATATGCTGGTTAGATTTTTCACAAAAACACTCACTGAAAGTGAGTGTTTCTGCTATATGTTCCAATGAATGAATTAACACCAGCAGTAAGAATCCCACCAGGGAGCTCCCATTGTTTTGCAACCTGTTGGTTTTGGTGTGAAGTATCTTGATGGCCTCAACACAATGGAGCTGGAGCCCCCAACACACACGCACACACACAGTGGATCACACTCCGAGAGTGGAGGTGAAACCAGCTGCAACCATTTGCATTTGATCTCTCACTGATAATACACACACCTACCCAAAGTGAGTTTGAAACGATATGACCAACGACAAAATACTAGTCCCATACCTATTGGGAGAAATATAACATTGTGCACATGCACAGCAGCAAGATTTGTGAACTGTTGCCACAAAATACAGTTAAGACAATGGAACCACCCTAAGGACTACTATCTGTACCAAGTACCGCTTTAAACACAACTTAAATTGTATTTGTATATTATTTAAATAGTCTTAAAAATGCTGCTATGTTTCAATAAAGCTTTATACAATGAATAAAATGTATGAAGACAGAATGTGATGTAGCTCTGTTTACAAAATGCGGTACCCTCCCCCCCCTACACATTTACCCATTTTCATCTGTTTCTATTATTTTTTGACACTTGCTTTGGCAATGTATAAGTATGTTTTCTCATGCCAAAGTTCACTTTACTTCACCTTTATTTTATATTTATTATAGAGTGACAGACAGTAGGCTGACAGGAAATGGGGGGAGAGATGGGGAGTGACATGCAGTAAAGGCTGTCGGGGTCGGGAGTTGAACCTGTGACACACTGCCAGACTGGATTACCAGCCAAGGTGCCTGGACCGCTGAGCCACGGCCCAGGCCAATATCAACAACATTGATAATAACATTCAACAATATTGAAGTTAGTTAGGATTTTGAAAAATAACCAATCTACAAACTGTCGCATCAATGTGTTGTGAGCTTGTAGATCAGCATTTTCTTTTATAGAAATGAGACAATTCTTGAAAAAACATAGTAACCTACTTACTTTAAGTATTTGAAGGCAATAGGTTTGTTCTTGTAAATTGTATTTTTCGCCTGAGGGCGAGAAGTGACCTTGAGGTTGCGTGCACGCATCCGCCTCGTTGCTGGCAGACTGCTGGGCAAGTGCTGGCGCTTTGGCATGGGGGGGTCGGATCAACAAGGAATGAATTCTGTACTGGCCATATAAGGAGCATGTATTGAGTGTACAGGGTTTGATGAGGTCAGATCAACATATGGAATGTCAGAACAGGTCAGCTCCATACAGTATATGGAGATCTAAGGGTGGCAGCGGGGACATTCTCGTGAGTGTACAGGGTTTGATGAGGTCAGATCAACATATGGAATGTCAGAACAGGTCAGCTCCATATATGGAGATCTAAGGGTGGTAGCGGGGACATTCTCGTGAGTGTACAGGGTTTGATGAGGTCAGATCAACATAATGGAATGTCAGAACAGGTCAGCTCCATATATGGAGATCTAAGGGTGGCAGTGGGGGCAGTGTCTTGAGTGTACAGGGTTTGATAATTGATCATTTTCAAGCATGTTGAGAACTCTAGTTTTCACTATGGCTGCACTAATAACTTTGGGGCGGGCCCATCTAGAGTTTGGGGTTAGGGTTAAGTCAAAAGGGAGACATATTATTATTATTTGTTGTTGTAAAAACAACGTTTTTTTAATAACAGGTTTTATTCCGATAGTGATCAATATTATGGTGTGTTTGTGGGGTCTCCCTGTCTCTCCAGCTTATAAATTAACCAAAATTAAAGTAAAAAGAAAAACACTTTGAGAGTACAGTACATACATGATTATTCACGGCTGAGCCATTCAAAATCATTAAAGGACCACTTCACCACTTTTCAACCTATCTTCATATAGTCCTCACTAATAATCATGATAAAATGGCTACCATTTTTTCCCCTACTCAGTCTGTGTGTCATAGGAGGACTGTGGGCAGTTCAGAAACCCGTCCACCAGTGACATCTTTTGTAAAAAGAAAAATTGTTAAAAAGAAATCTGCCTGACGATGATGTCACTGGTGGACGGGTTGAACTGCCCACAGTCCTCCTATGAGAAGCAGACTGAGTTGAAAAAATTGTGCCATTTATCATGATTATTAGTGAGGACCAATTATATGAAGATGGGTTGAAAAGTGGTGAAGTGGTCCTTTAAGCACAGAGTGGTTCGGGTGTGGTCAAGTTTTAACCTGACGCTGCCAGATCCAAGAAGCTTGCTACACAAATTTGTTTCACAGCTTATTGGGATCTGGGATCTCGGGAGGCAATTCGATGACGGGGCTGTTTATTTTTTTCAAGATACTTGATAGATGATTGGATGGGACCGTCTGTCTATCACCGTGTGGGCGTGCAAACACAACCAATCATATTGACATGTCTATACTTCACATCCGGTTTCGCACATATCCCGCCCTTAGCTCACGCTGATTGGTTCGGTACGGAACGGATTGGTGTTAGCTCAACTCCCTGAGAGATCCCAGATGGTTGCGGTGTTGGGGAACATGGTTACCCAATACCGCCCCCAGCTGGCAAAGTCAGGTTAGTCAAGTTTAGCATACTGAAGTGAAACTGCAAGCATCATGCATAATGTGGAGCAGCCCTTAATGGTCCTTTGCACTATTCTGTCAGTCACTGTCTGTTCACCTCAGTCAAATCATTGTCAAATTAATTACATATACATGTCTTAATATTTATTGATCTTCCCAACGTTCCACGTGGCCAGCTGGCTGGCAGAGATATGCGCTTCACAGAGCCACCACCTCCAACTTGCCATTACTGCTAAAGAAATGAAATGTCCGGGTGCAAAGCTCTTTTGTCTTAACTTAATCCGAAATAATACAAATCTAATCTGAATTATAGTCAAGTAATTTGTATGTGTGACTTGTGCTTCTTTTGCACATTTGTTGCTCAATATATTGCTCCTCAGATATTTATAAAGAAGTCTTGGAGTTAAAGTACATGGTCATCATTGACTCAACGAACAGAACATACAATAGGCTACTTGAGATCATATATTCTCTGCTCTTGCACATTAATAATTGACAACGGTAACATGATACTGTAACTGTCTTTAAAAATATGTGTCTCATTGTGTCCTTTATTTCAATTTTCAATTTTATTGTATTGTCTTGTTATATTATTATATGTTTACACAGTGTCAACCAAACATTTCACTTTTGTTCCTGTATGATTGACAATTAACCATATACTTGATTATTGATTCACATTGAGACAGTGTGTGTGTGTGTGTGTGTGTGTGTGTGTGTGTGTGTGTGTGTGTGTGTGTGTGTGTGTGTGTGTGTGTGTGTGTGTGAGAGGTGAAACACGACTGACTTCATGTTGAATCCATGAAGGAAAACTGTTGTCAAAGGGGTTCATCTGGTCCGTTTTATTTCTAGGAGCGAACACGTCTTTTTGTGAGCACCGTTCACACAAGCTATGATCTGTGTCCAGGGATGAAACTTTCAGAATTGTCATTTATGTCAACGCCGCCCTCCACCCCCCAGAACCTGTGGCGTCCTCATGCCTAGCAAACCAGGACATGTTGCATGCTCTCTCTCTCTCTCTCTCTGTCTCTCCTACCCTCTCCTCTGGCCAGTATTGTCTTGTCATCTCTTGCCATGGAAAACTATGACACCCGCCTAGCCCAAATTTTTTGATTCTCGTAGAGGTTTTTTTCGATTCTGACGAATCTCTCTACGAGAGTCAAAACGTAAACTCCGCCCCTAATGTCGAAGAAGCAACCTGATGCCTTTAAATCACTCTTACCTTGTACAAATGCAAAATCTAAGCTGCTTTTAATGTTGCCCCACTTGTTTGTGAGCTCTGCGGAAGCATATTAAACTCTGTCAATGCTTATTTTTCAATAAAAAACGTTTTATAGTCAACTCTGTTTCTGAGTATTTCTTTCACCCGCAGCCATCTTGCTTTTCTCTCCATTGTAAATACGGTAAACGGCGCAACAGAATTGTAAATGCGCAACAGAATATTGCCCGCGCCCCTAGCGGCCAGGGTTCTCTTGCGCATTTACAATGGAGAGAAAAGCAAGATGGCTAAAATACCTTTTTTATTGAAAAATAAGCATTGACAGAGTTTAATATGCTTCCGCAGAGCTCACAAACAAGTGGGGCAACATTAAAAGCAGCTTAGATTTTGCATTTGTACAAGGTAAGAGTGATTTAAAGGCATCCAGGTTGCTTCTTCGACATTAGGGGCGGAGTTTACGTTTTGACTCTCGTAGAGAGATTCGTCAGAATCGAAAAAAACCTCTACGAGAATCAAAAAATTTGGGCTAACACCCGCCACTTGACGCCTCACCCGATCACGACCTGCATTAAGAGCTCTGATCAGATGCTCGAGAAAAGAAAAATATTATTTTCACGGTTGTTTGCTTTAAGAGGCGGAGTGTTGTTGTCCTTACCCGAGCGGGATGGGGTCGGTGGTCCCTGGGGCGGTTTGTCGACCCCTCTCTTGTCCTCAGAGCCAGAGAGGGTCTGTGTCATAGCAGCACTGTGAAAAGGCGTGCACTCACCTATCCACCACTAACATGACTGGAGGTTGGCATTATATGCTTTAGAAAACTTTAGCTGTTTTTTGTTTTTTTACTCCCGTTATTTAAAGTTCATATATCTGGAACTAATAACCATGAATTTGTCATTAAATAAACTTGACTTGACCATCAACGGATGTGTTTATTTTATTTCTTGGAAAATGCAATGAAGGCGAAGCTGAACAGAATGTCTCTGTGTAAGTGTATAGGGTTTAAGTCAGGGGTGCCCAAAGGTAGATTGTGATCTACCAGTAGACCACATGACCCTAAAGATATATACTGTATAATTTTAATATTAAAACATGAATTAAGGTGACTTTATTGACATCAAAAAGGGCCTGTCAGCTCAAACACACAGGGCTAGATTTTGAAGGTGCGTTTTACCTATTACAGTAATATGAGCTGGGGGCGTGAGGTATGTCATATTGCAATTTTAAGCATGTTAAGAAGCGCTTTCGACACCCCGTGGAGTGCGCAAAACGGCCTTGAATTAGTCATGGGAGTGTTTAAGGCGTGTTTGAGAGTTACCCAATCAACATGTCCGTACTATTTTCTTTACCAGTCAGCTGATGTCACATACGGAATGCGCACTTGGGGATCGTTATTATTACATTTCTTCAGGCTGGCACCATAGAAGACATGACATGTGACTTTGTCACATTTGGGTTAATTATTCCTATTGCACTGCATGCTGTCACCTTTATGCCTCAAAATAAGTTGTTTCTATTGAGAAACACCAGTAAAATTATATTTTAATTTAAATTATAATTATATTATATTTGAAATGAGTAATGAGTTGAATGCGTGGTGCGTATGCCCGTGATGGTATGGTCTTCGCTCGTAGCATTTTATTGAAGAAGACTTGGATCGAGTGTGATACAGCGTATGAAAGCAAACCTCTCAAGGATTATGGAGATGTTTTTATTTATTTTTAAGGTTGAGAAATGAAATAATTATGGTCATTTCTAATCTCAACCTTTCAAAAAGAATGGATGCGTCTTTTGCTGGCTGTTGCCATGTCTCATAGAAACAAGTAAATAGGTCTATAAAAATAATCCCAAAATAAGCGCATATAACAGGGGTCTGTAACCTATTTTAAATGAAGTGCCATGTTTTTATTTTCTAGATAGTGAGTCTGCTATATCCAGATTAATTTTAATGACACCACATTAAAATAAAAAACATATTTTGATTGTCCACAAATATAAAGTCCTTCCATCTTTTTAAATATTTTCTTGCACATTGTTATAATGATCATTATATATCCGCCTGCAGTCAGAGTTCATAGTTTTAATGAATGAATGTGATTCATTGTGAGCTGGTAGATCTGCTATTTTCAAAAGTAACATTTTAATTACATTTTTGTATTAGCCGTCCTTAAGTTGGGCAAATGCATTAATCTGGGGATCCTTGACATGGGAATGTGCTGTGTGAGGATCACTGGTTTAAACAACATTAGGAGAAACCTTTAGAAACAAGAAAAGCAACCACAACTACCAATATTTACAAGCAACTTTACAGAAAAAGAAGCCGCTTATAATAAACAGACTTGGCAACACTCCAGCAGCGTCCCAGAGCCGCTCAAGTGTAAAATCAAACAGTGCTTTAAATTCTTTTTGCGTTTATGAGGTGCCTAGACCCACGTCTAATCGTTATGCGCAGGTCAAGGGGCTTAATAGCAAATTGCGCAAAGCGAAAATAATTAACATATGGACACTCCCACAATGCTAAAATATTCAGCAACGTCGTATTCCATATGTGTGTGCGTTCAACACGGGACGATAAGGCTTTCATAATACGATTGTGCGCAGAGCGAGGCCAATTTATGTATTACCACATGGTAAAACGCACCTTCAAAATCCAGCCCACAATGTAATACTTTGTTTTAATAGTGTTGTGCACAAATATCATTAGCATTACAAAGTTGTATTTTTTTTTTAAGGTTTGTCCAGCGCAGCAATGGGATAATATTTTCTGATTGAAAGTAGCTCAAGTAAAAAAAAAAGTGCGGTTTAAGTGGGTAGTCAACTACTTCAAATTCAACGCACGTGTTCCACACACCCACGGGGACTGCAGTGGCCGGTGTCGAGTCATCTGACCCACGGTTTTCCAGAAACTGGACAGGGTCCCCGCCCATGCTCCATGTAGGGAGCTGGCCTGTTCTGACATCATGACACTCCATATTTGGGCATGCCTGACACAGAACTCCATATTAGGAATAAAGGGACACAGAGAGACAAATAAGGAAATCTCCATGTATGGGTATAGAAGTGACACGGACAGATGTATTCTGACAACGGGTACTGCGTAGCCGAATGGCAGCCGTGCACAAGTCTAGTATCGCTAAAATCTAAAATGCCACAGCTCCTTTACCGGTCTGTGCTGTCACTTTTTATTTATTTTATTTCAAAGGTGGGAGTATTTGTTCAGATTTATATGCTCCTTTTAATTGTATCTATTATATTCTATATTTATTTTTAAAGTGCATTGTTGCACTCTAGTCTGTATTGACAAACCAAACCAGTCTGCTGCTGCAGATGCCTGCCCTCCTGTAGTTTCCCCACTGGAGGGCACCAAAGACCACTCCTGGGAATGGGGCCTAGTCTGTTTAGACGGTTTAGATTTAGAGGCAATCTGAGAACCCATCAGATAAAGTCAACAGTTTGAGGTGGTTGCTTTCCATCAACTTTAAAATCCTGTTTTGGTCATGTTATATTGGTAAAATACACACACACACACACACACACACACACACACACACACACACACACACACACACACACACACACACACTCTCTCTCCACTCTAACATCTCAGCAGCTGTCATGGATTCTTCTAGAAAAGGAGACTCCACTGGACAGGACATGGGGACATAACATTCGTCTGTTAGTGGTCTGTGAGCTTCTGGATTGTTCTCTGCAAAGGACATACTGTAATGCTCCGCTCCATTTCTACACGTTGTGAATGGAAAACCGACTTGGTGACAGTTAAAGTAGAGTTGGTCGACTCTCATCTGTTTTGTGTGTCTGTCAGCTTTAAGGGGTCAACAGTCTGTGTTTTGGTCGTGTTTTGGTCATGTTATTTTATATTGGTAACACACACACACACACACACACACACACACACACACACATTTTTATTCTAGGCCTACTTATTAAAAAACTGCGAGAATAAAATACAGGCTCATAACCATAGAGTTATGATTGATCAAATATTTTCATATCGAGGACCACCAGATTGATATTGTATTTAGATTGGCCACCGACAGACCACATGTTGTACGAGGGTTTTACGGCGAGATACAGGAATACAGTTTTGGATTTTCCTTTTGACAGTTTATCAGGGGAGAGCGCGAACGCAGTCCCCCAGTACCACAAATTATGCAGTCGAGATTCCCACATTTGGGGAATTCGTAAGTATATCAGCTCGACCGGAGTGCAATGGCCAAGCCTCAACCTAGGTGAACCACCTTCATGATCATGGTGTCTCCCCTGCCAGGTAAGTATGAGTTGTACACGCCAGTCTGGAGAAAGTGATTCACAGACGTAGCAGTATAACTGATGGTTAGTTGGTTACTACAACATAACTGCTACTACGATTTTAATTTCAATAGTCGACATCGTTTGTAACATAACAGTTTGTTGACGTTTGTAAGAAGTATGCTAAATGTTTTGACTAGTATATGTTTTTTTTAAATTAGAATCCTGTACCCATCATGCATTGCATGCACGTATTAGCATATCAGCCCCTCCCCAAATTAGTTTTAAATCATTTACTGACCCAAGCAACAAGCAACATCCCAACAGCAATCAAACCAGCCACCAGACAGTGAATGAAGGTTTTTAATGTAAAATGGTTCAGTGACAAATTAATAAAGACTACTATAGTAAATAAATAAATAGAGAAAGTAGTTCCTAGCCTCTGTGAATGCGCACCGCTATTGGTCCATTCTGTTAAGTCCCGCCTTCTTTCAAAGCATGTTCACATGATTCTTTCCTAGCCTTGGTCAGTTTGAGTTCATATGTGGCAGTTTGTCATACTGACTTTGATACTTGTGTAATGTGTAGGCCTACATCTCATTCAACCAATTAAATGTATGTGGACCAGCTGTGTGTGTGTGTCAAGCTCCGCCCCTTGCCAGACTCATTATTATAAAGGATTCAGAATTCAGACCACATTCAAGTGTTTTGACTTGCAGTGAGTGAGGGAGGAGACTGCAGCTACAGGAGGCAATATACTGACCCAGACAAATTGAATCTGCTGTTGAATGGATTGTAAGTAGAACCAGGATTCACAGTGAAAGTCAACAGGGAACATTCCAGAGGGAGGAGTGTTACCTAAATTACCACGACTGTTTGTATCTTCACTGAGAGACTTTAATGGCTTCCATGTCGTCGCTTTCAGAAGATGATTTCTCCTGCCCCGTGTGTCACGACATCTTTAACGATCCTGTTGTCCTCGCATGTAGCCACAGCTTCTGCACAGCCTGTCTGCAGAACTGGTGGACTCATAAGGGAGTAAAGGAATGTCCAGTTTGTCAGAAAGTTAATAGAGGAAAACCGCCCCGCAACCTGGCTCTGAAGAACGTGTGTGAGGCCTTCATGCGGGAGAGGCAACCGGGAGCTTCCAAACGTCCGAGAACTTCATCACGTTCTGATGATCTCTGCAGTCTGCATGCTGAGAAACTCGACCTATTCTGTCTGAGATGTCAACAGCCAGCGTGTGTTGTGTGTCAAGATTCCAGAAATCACAAGGGCCACACTTTAACACCCATCGATGAAGCTGCACTGCACCACAAGGAGGAAGTCCAGAAATCACTAAAGGCTTTGCGGAAGAAACTGGAGGTATTTAATCAAGTTAAAACCACATGTGACAAGGCAAAGGAACACATTACGGTCCAGACACAGAACACAGAGACTGAGATCAAGGAACAGTTTCAGAAGCTCCGTCAGTTTCTACAAGAGGACGAGGAGGTCCGGATCGCTGCACTGAGAGAGGAACAGCGGCAGAAGAGACGGAGGGTGAAGAAGAAGATTAAGGGTCTGAAAAAAGACATGGCAACCCTTTCACAAACTATCGGAGCCATAGAGGAGGACCTGGGAGCCGAGCACATGGCATTCCTGCAGAACTACAAGGCCACAATGGAGAGGTTCCAGCTCACGATAGAGGACCCACAGCTGGTCCCAGGAGCACTGATGGATGTGGCCCAACACCTGGGCAACCTGACCTTCAGAGTCTGGGACCAGATGAAGGACATTGTCTCCTACACTCCAGTCATCCTGAACCCCAACACTGCCCATCAAAAGTGCACCGTGTCCGGTGACCTGACCCGTGTGACACGCGTGAAACAGCAGCTTCCCGACAACCCCGAGAGGTCGGTCAATCGGTGGGTCCTGGGGTCGGAGGGCTTTAACACAGGGACCCACAGCTGGGAAGTCGAGGTCGGACACAAGGCATTCTGGCAAACTGGCGTGGCCAAATGTCAATCGACCTCGAAGGGAGGAAAGTGGGCTATGTGGGCCATAAATGCATCCAAGACAAATGCTTCATGCATCACAGGGGGGCTCACCGTGTCGACCTCCGTGGTGGTAAGCTGCCGAAACCCAAGAGGGTCAGAGTCCAGCTGGACTGTGACATGGGAAAGATCTCATTCTCCGATGCTGATACTAACAAATGCTTACACACATACACTCACAAATTCACTGACCCACTGTTTCCATACATTGAGGCTATTCCTAGTATGAAGATTTTACCGAGGAAGGTCAGTGTAACCGTGGGATGATGATGATGATAGTGACTGCAGACTAGATTGTTGTATTGGATTTTCAGGATTCATGACTGGATGACTGAGCCTTATTGATTGAAATATTTTCCTAAAACTAGTTTGCATTGTATGCATTTTAAGAAACTAAAAAAAGTTATGTTTACACAATTTTACTCCATTTAGCTAAATAATTAAGATGTATGATTTAATTTGTGGTCTGGTTGCTGGCAAGTAAACTGTAAAGTTGTTTTTCTTTTTTTTTAAGAATTGTTTTTATCCCAATAAATGTCTTATCACACATCTCATGTTTGATTTGAGTTCATTGACTAGATTGTTGTATTGGATTTTCAGGATTCATGACTGGATGACTGAGCCTTATTGATTGAAATATTTTCCTAAAACTAAGTTTGCATTGTATGCATTTTAAGAAACTAAAAAAAGTTATGTTTACACAATTTTACTCCATTTAGCTAAATAATTAAGATATATGATTTAATTTGTGGTCTGGTTGCTTGCAAGTAAACTGTAAAGTTGTTTTTCTTTTTTTTTTAAGAATTGTTTTTATCCCAATAAATGTCTTATCACACATCTCATGTTTGGTTTGAGTTCATCTGTGCCATATATTTTATGACATCAGGCAGTATAATATGTTGTTTGAGCGGCTCCTGAAATAACATTCTGTTTATTAAAGCTCTAACAGAAATGTGAACAGCCTGGCTTTCTTTAAACTAAAATAAACCAAAGGTTTGTAGAATTGGCTTATTCAATTTTGTGTGGTTGGAAAAATGGTTTGCCCTGCATGTCGCTCTGGCTTGTGTCACCTGAGTGACACCCATACAAAATGTCACCCTCTTGTCTTGGAAGTCAGATCATCACAATAGCAATTTTTATCCCGGGATTAGACATAATTCATATCAAACAATAATAATGCATTGTGAGGCAGATGTTTGAATGGTTGAGTGAATACTATTATGCTTCTCGCAACGCCAGCAGAGGTCAGTATTCTTCAACTTCCTAAGCCAATAATGCTGCTGCTCTGACAAAACTGTCTAATCACTATTCAGCACAACTAACTGATATTTCTAATGTGATTAATCCATTCTCAGATCTTCTAATAACGGCTAGGTGTGCTGTCATGCCTATTTCAGCACGGCAGGAGAGCCTATTTCAACCAATTGCTTGATCAGAACAACTGCCTGTAGTATAAATATTTCATTCCACTTTGGTCTTATTTCTATTTATTTGGGCAACTCCTCTGTGTACCACCACCAGAACTGGACAGGATTTTTAGATCGTGTTAAAAAAAGGCCTCAAGTGGGAATTGTGTTATTTGTCCTGCTTCTGATCTACCCTGGTCAGAGTTACCTGGGAAAGTGAGAAAACATAGTTATATCAGTCTATTTTAAGCAGGGACAGTCCATGTGAAAGAATTCAAGGGACATCCGCACACTGCCACTTTCTAGTTCAGAGCACTTTGTTGAGCAACGTTTCAGTCTTGCGACCTTCCTCAGGCAGGGACAGTCCACCATCACTCTTTGCTGCACAATAATACAGGCAAAGAGGTTACATGGATGCGGTGAGAGACGATATGCAGCAGCAGTCACAGCTAAGAGCTATATAGACATGAAGAAAAAATAGAATACATCTACAGAAGTCATGAGATTTGTTTTGCTTTAATCCCTGAGTTTTCCTGTGAGCACAGTTGAATGGTGTGTTTAATTTTGATGGCTATAAATGGTAACATACTATGGGAGTAGAGTGCTATTTGGTGATTGACCTCATTGAAGTATTGGCAAAGATATGCTGCCTCAGACTCTTTATGTAATTGTGTCGCTTGAACAATTATTTAATCTCTCGGTGGGAACGCACCCCGGCGTCTATGAATATTAATACACAAGAACAATATCAGACCTTCAAGAATCAATTTATTGAACAATTACACACTTCTATAAATGATCATACAATAACATCTGAATAAGGAGATATTCATTTATTATCAATATCTTTTTAATAATATATATGGAATGAATATTAAATGAAAACAAAAGTATGACTGAGGAAACAATGATCTAATTAATACTGAATCAATATAGATGAACAATGAATGATTTGAATGTCACTAATTAACACAAAATAATTAAAACAAAATTCAACATGACATGAAGTGTAGTCAACCAACAACATGCTCACAGCAGTAGGAGAGGAAAGACTGAAGGACTCAAGGTCAAGGACACTTCGACACTTCGCCAGGAGGAGACGGGAATCGAACCTGGAACCTTCGGATACCAAGGACGGCTGCTCTATACCAGGTACCTCCTGACCCACTGCCACATCGTCCGCATGATGAAATTCATACATCTGTTGATAACCCGTGGCCATCCAGGACACCAGTCTGGTGTCCGTTTCACTAGAACACAACACAGTAAAACGTTAAAAACATCGTTCACTGAGTGACTGACGTCGACCCTCCTCACTAAATATGCCCAGCCACGAGCCGAGCACCTGTCTTGGGCATAGGAGCCAACGCAACCGACCCGGAGGGTCTACTTTCCAGTGAGCCAGGCCCACATAGGGACACCCCTGATGGCACACCAAAAATGTGGAACGCCCTACCAACAGTCATTAAGACATGTGAATCCCTTGACTCCTTCAAAACCGCTCTTAATGGCCACCTACGGACGGCTGCAATTTGAAACTGGCCCCCGTAAAATCTGAATCCCCCCCCCCCCCCTTTTCCCCTCACTGTATATGTTTCTTTTCCCTTTTTGCTTCCTTTATGATGAATTCCTGTTCTGTTCTTTAACACTATAGAAGTGTCTATTGGTACGTCTCTAAATGTTTTGATTAATTGAACATGGTGGACCCTAATGCTTAATTGGGTCGTCCACTCACAGTTAACAGTATTGAGTTTGAGCTTGAAATGTACTGTAATTCTGCAAACTTAATAAATATTTCAATCAACAAACAATGTCACGACAACCTCCAGGAATGTGTCACGAGGCGTCGTGATCTTCTTCATATAATGGAGACAGCCCTAAATGGAGCGTCGCACAAGGGGTGTTGTCACGAGGCGCGATGGACTGACGACCATATATGGAGTGACGGACAGGTTTCGCAGGTTTTCATAGTAATGCGACCATCATAAATTCATAATAATAATAATACCTCGTCAAGTATTGGACAAGGACAATACGAGCTCACCTATTTGAAGATCGTCCTTGAAGACGACACGAGGCTCATCCTCTGGAGCAGAATCCTGTTGAACACAGTTATGTCGTTTCATTTCATGAAGTATGGTATTGTACAATATCAGATCTATTGAACAACATTATGTTTTGAAAGGCGATAAGAGAAAGAAAAAGCATGCAGACAGACAGACACACAGAAAAGTGTAACATCATTGTTTTAAAGTGAGTGAATGAGAATTAGAATGCATCCTGTGTTCTTTCTTTACCAGCTCCTCTAGCACTTTGCGGACAGCGTCAGTGATCCCATGCTTGTGCATCTCATACAGCTCCTCTGTCTTAGCAGCGCATTCTGGGAACAACACAGACACAAAGTTGATTCGGCTGCTCAGACCAAGCATTCAGGACCACGGTAGAACATTGAAGCGGCCGTCGCCTGGTGGTCAAATCCATAGAGTTATACCGGTATATAAACTAGAGGGTGGACTGCACAGGCCCCATGGCTATTCATTTCAATGGACATATTGCTCACTGGCGTTTGAAGCACCCGGCCGGAACTGGAAGAACGCTCTATTTATCTCAATTTGGGCACCAAGAATTGGTAGGGTAGGGCGGCTTCAACGTTTCCCAGACACTCTGGGGGCCTGGTCAAATCTAGGATAGCAACACATTTAAAACGCAACTGTGCATGCTTCTATGATCTGAAACGCTAGCTATTGGTTATCACTATTGGCCTCGATATTGAGGCCAATCCCTTATTTGGGGTACTTAAGGCAGACCTCCGGGTGAACTTATCTACTCTTACATTATGTTCTGTTCAGTGCCATTAAATATTTCTAGGTGGGAGGTATAAAACCATTCAACTGCTGCTTGTTGCGGGACAGTCTTCTTCTCACCTGCAAAGGTTGGTCTTTGGTCAGGATTTTGGCTCCAGCACTTCACCATGAGTTCTACCAGCTCCTCCAGGCCTGGGACCTCCGCCTTCATGTTTTCAACTTCCTCTAGGGATGGCCTTACTCCATTGGCAGCATCAAACTTTGCATAGCTGTGACCGGGGTCTGAGAGAGTGGAGAGAGGAACATACATGATTTCATGGGACAGGAAGTAGAGAAGAGAAACCTTACTTAACCTTACTAAATGATACCATGTCTCGCTAGATTTGTTGTTGTTTTTCGCCACTGTTGTCCTGCACTTTTTTGCCATGAGAAAATAAAAAGTGTTGTTGCTGTTGTTGTAACTGTTTGTTTTTTACTGTTGTTGAGACTGTGGACAATAAATTAAACTACCTAACTAACTAACGTATACACAGAATGGATACTCGTCGTCTAGTTTCTAATTATTCTTATTGTTGAGTTAACATTAAGTCAAACAACGGAATCTGAGACATTGAGTGATTAAGGTACTGCAGTGTCCACCAAGATTATGATTCTTTTTTCCCCCTGATCACAATGTATGTTTTTAAATATTTACTATGGAAGAACTGCAGCAGCATGATGAGGCAGGATGAAATTATATATTTTGCTCAGATATCATGTTTATAATTGTATCAATGTGGGGGTGTTTTTAGGCAAGCACCTTGGCGTTTTCAGATTTTTGTTTTTTTAAATAAACGTCTTTGTGTGCACAATATATAGTAGGCAGAGAGAACAGAACATGAGGACAACAAAGGAGACAGAAAGAAAGAAAAAAATTAAGAAGTGAGAGAGAGAATTATACTCACTTAAAATGGTCCACACCAGTATTGCGTAACTAAAATAAAAAGAGACATTGTTCAGCAATTAGTTTATATATCTATCACACATGGGACAGACAGCATTAGCAACTCATTCTCAACACAAACAAAACATTGCAGAATGGCAACAGGATAAAAACATATGCCTAAACCTGGATTTATCATCTTCACGTGTGAAATGTGTTTAGTTTGCACTTACATAATATACAAAACATCTAAATGAAACGGAAAGATCAACATGGATGTTCTACTTGCTAGTATATATGGGTCCTATCCACTAAGCAGCCATCAATGCATTTGGATATAAACAGGGCTTTACAGTGCCAGTGAGTAGTGACTAGTGATGCACCGAATATTCGGCCGCAGAAAATATTTGGCAGAAAATGGCAAAAAAAATTATCTTTTTTCGGCTTATTCGGTTTCGGCCCGAATTGGCAGAAAATATATCACCGAATAGTGTATGCAATTAATGCATTCAAAAGAGCTGAATAAATGTTTTATGAACCCATAATAGTGATTATTAAGTTTTGCCATAACCATTTATTTTGCCATAAATCAGGTAGCTTTAAGGTACGGCCATGAAAGCAATGTTAGGAAAAAAGATATATAATATTAATCATATTTTGGTTTTCGGGCCAACTGTTTCCTATATGCGGTATTCGGTTACGGCCAAGAATTTCCCTTTCGGTGCATCCCTAGTAGTGACTAGTGACACACAGACAGTTGAATTTCAGCCACACAGAAAATGACACAGGGAATGATGAATACCTGTAGACATCGTAGGCACATGTGGCTAGGTGCTTGAACTCTGGAGGGCTAAAGAAGGGCGTTTGCACCCCCCGGAGAGGAATGACTGTCTCTCTGTTGGCAAGCATGGCGAGGTTAAAGTCAGTGATCTGGATTGACGGAGAGAGCATAAAGGGAACAGAGAGGAAGGAAGGAAGAGAGAGAATGATGTTACTGTACTGCTCCACCACAGAATCAAATGCCTGAACACTGCATGTCACCTGGCTGGCCTATAGAGCGCCGTTGTCCCGCCCCCCCCCTCGAGAGACCCGGAAAAGAAATCCCTGTTCATTTTCCTCATAGACTTTTCAGAAAGTATTTATTTAAAGACGTTTTCACGCCGCAGACAAAGCCAACTCTTGTCGTGACAAATCACGACAACAAACACAATTTTACGGGCCAAACAAAGAATTAGAAAGTAGAAAAAAACGGCAGGTTTTAACACTTTTGTTGTTGTTTTTCTTCTTTGTAATTATTTGTTTGGTCCAAAATATTGTGTGTGTTGTCATGATTAGTCACGACAAGAGTTGGCTTAAAAGGTCTTTAAATACATACTTTTTGAAATGTCTATGGGAAAAATGCATTCAGATTCATTTCCTGGGCCTGGCGTCGTTATGAAAGGGGGCGGGACTGCGACGCTCTATAGCTGTAATACTTTACCATTATGTCAGTCTAGTCTTCCTGCATGTATGCTGGTTAATTAACCTTCCTGTGAATTACACTTATAAAACATCCTCATGCAAATGTGTTACATCACAAATGCAACATCCAGATTTCTTTTGGCCAAGAGGTGATCAGATTTTAAAAAAGAAAAAAAGTACAATGTACACCCTCAGTTTCCCTCAACTACAAAAAGAATCATGAATAACAAGATGGGGGCTCGAAACCCACTTTTAAATGCTCCGATTCTATTCAAACCACAACTTCATACAATAACAGAATGGAGATTCTCATGAACAGTGCCGGGAGAGGGACACGCTTGACTCCTCATTGGTGGAATTCCCCCCTATAAAAAAGGGACTCACCTTGACATTTAGGCCCGAGTCCAGGAGCACGTTGTTGGGCTTCAGGTCCATGTGGATGAGAGCTGGTGTGAGACTGTGAAGGTTTTTCATGCCCACGGCCGCTTGGTGAGCCAGTCGGAAGACCAGAGGCCAGGGTAGCAGCTTGTTGTCGCGTTTTTTCTGGTGAGGGTTAACAGAAATGTTAAATTCACACTCTCATGAGAGACACAAAGGCTAATTTAACTTCACTGTATAGTGAAGAGATGCTTCACATGCAGGCTGACAAGATGGCTGCTGACACTGCTACAGCTCCAACACATCTCTCTCTCTCTCTCTCTCTCTCTCTCTCCCTCTCTCTCTCTCTCTCCAAAAATATCATAACAAAAAAACAAAAAATACAAATTTTACCCCCCTAAGGAACAAAGACAATCATAGCATAATATGTCAGAATGTGTTTAATTTGTTATTGGTTATGTGTTTTATTGACTTCTTATCATTATCATTGCATTGTTGTTATTTCATTTATTTGATATAAATTGTAAATGTTGCATTTACATAGGCCTATAGTGCTTTTATACAAGGCGCTTTTTGACATAGACTGCGCATTACATTCCCCCTTTCATTCACACAACTGGCATCATTACATAAACCTTAATGCATCCATGAAGAGGGAAGAGAGCCGACCTGCATGGAGAAGAGGGATCCTCTCTTCATCATATCCGTGACCAGACCCACGAAAATCAAGGGGCATAGGGGTCTACAGCCCTTGAAGCCCCCCAGGATCTTCTGGATATAGGGGCCCTCTGCCCGTAGCATCAGCCCAGCCTCACAGAATAAATCCTCCTCTGGGCGTCTGTATAGATGACACATGGTGACATAATGTAAAGTCTACTAGGGTTGATCTGAAGATGATACATGACATATAATGTAACTATAGGGTTGATCTGAAGAGAAGATGACCCATATATACAGTACTAGCTTATAATGTGACAAAAAAAAACCCACTAGGCCACTAAACACTATTCTACTATTCTATTCTAGAAGGACAGGATCAGTCATTAATCCTTTTGGATTAATCTGTCATGGTTAATAATATGGAGTTGGAATGTCCGATATGGGGTGCTAATGTTCCATTTAAACATCCCTTTAAGTATTGTTTTAAAAGTATGCACTCCAGTAACAATTAAGACGAGTATGCTACAAATTCGACCAGAGTAATATTTGACCAGGAGACTCAAGTACAGGAGTTGAGTGCTTTATACTGACTCAAGTACAGGAGTTGAGTGCTTTATACTGACTCAAGTACAGGAGTTGAGTGCTTTATACTGACTCAAGTACAGGAGTTGAGTGCTTTATACTGACTCAAGTATAGGAGTTGAGTGCTTTATCCACTTACCCGTCATGGAGACATATCAACTTAACGGCCACGTCCTTTTCCCACTGAAGATGTCTGGTCTTGAAGACTTGACCGAACGAACCTTTCCCAACCAACGTCCACTCTGCCCCCAAACTGTCCCGCTCAATCACCGTCGTGCACCGTCCTGTAGTCTCTCTCCCAATTATTCTTGTGGTTTCCTCCAACATAGTTGTTCCTACTGCCATTGTTCTCTGAAGAGAGGGAGAGAATATTGTAATAGCAGCTCATTCACGTAATACGCAAACATGTTTTGTTTTAACCAAAACATATATCACTCACCCTGCCTTACCTTTAAGTAAAAGTAGCAATACTGCAATATAGAAATATTAAATACTGGGTAAAAGTACCATAGTATTGGCCTCAAAATATACTTCAAATACCAAAAGCAAATTTGCAGACATGTTCACGCTCACAATGTGAGCCATTGTGAGCTTGAAGATCTTAAAAATGAATAAAAATCCTAAAAGTAACTTTGAGTTATAGCGTTTAAAGTGTAGTGGAGTAAAAAGTAGCCTACCATATTGCCAAAGGCATGACACAAGATACCCGTCTATTGTAGTGACAATGTTTAGTTCGTATTTCAGACAAAAAATAATCTAAAGCAAAGCATGCAGTGAAGCCTCTACATTTACTAAAATAAAGTTCACAGAGCAGCATTTTATCAGTAGGACAACTAGTTATGGAAAAGTTTACAGAGCGGTGTGTGTGTGTGTGTGTGTGTGTGTGTGTGTGTGTGTGTGTGTGTGTGTGTGTGTGTAAGTAAAGAAAAAAGGAAAAACCCAAGCCCTTACTTACACGACTTTCTTAATTCCAGTAGGCTATCCAACAACAACAGTGAGGTAGAAGAACAGATTCTCAAAGTAAAATTGGTTTGTCAGTAAATATGAGGTCTCAGCACGTCCGCAAGGCTCAATGTATGAACTGAGGTTCACAATGTGCTGTACTTATACTGCATATGGGGCTGTTGATTCAATCATTCATACATACAGTTCAATCAGCTTGATCAAAGGGTTCTCTCTCTCCCCCTATCTCTCTCTCTCTCTGTCCAATTCTATTCATTCAGTGCATAACACAGAAAATCTGTGTTATGTACAATCATGTACAAAGGTTTCATGAAAATATACCTGGTTTTAATTATTTCATTTTTTTTGCAAGCAATGTTTAACTAATGTATGAACACTATGCAACGAAAATTAACTATTCAGGCCAGGGCATTTTAAGGTACTGGAGTAGATTTTCCATATGTGGTCCATGTGTGTGCAATATAGGTTTAGCTGGGATGGTTTTTGAGCGTTATAGGTATCGGTATAAGGATTTAAAAAACAATCGCAAACTAGTGGTATGTTCGCAATGAATCCAATATTTGATGCGTCAGTATATGGTTGAAAGTTGAAACCCCAAATAATTGATTGAAGAGATTTTTCAACAGATTCTGTTACTTTTGGGTAGCCTATAGCCTACTAGTCGCTGTTGTGATGAAAAGAGAGCTGAGCCAGAAGTCAAAAATTGCTGTCTACTGAGTAATGTTCGTTCCTACTCTCACCTATGGTCATGAAGTGTGTGTAACTGTTGCCACTACTAAAGTAATATAATTTGCTTCATTTCTCTAAGACAAAGTTCATAAGAAGGCTAAAATAAGTTCATGATTGTTTATATTTCTAAAAGATCAAAGTGCATAATTAAGAAGTTCATAGTTTAAGTCACTTTCATGTTAAAACATTATTTCATTTATTTTGTGTCAAGTTGTTGTAATGCTTTTAGTTTGAAGGGTCAAAGCCACATTCTCTGTCTCGTTTGGTCTGGTGGTACACAGGAGTTTTGTGTAAGCAATCAAGCCACAAACAGCTAGCAGCAGCAAGGTGCAGCAGCTCCGGTTTACACTGGTCACACAGAGACTTTTAAAGTTACAAGAAAGTTCACAAGAGACTGTCTAACTGTCATAAGTAAAGGTTAAGGACCTGGAGACTCAAGAGATTCCCTTCTTTGTTTTGCACGCAGCCAACAAGGTATTTGTTGTTTGTCGTCTGTATTTTACTTTGGTGAAATGCTTCCATATACATGCTGTGCATGTCATTTTATGTAAATTGTAACATGCTTGTTTCATTGTTTGTTATTTAGTTTTCACGGTGGGTTTGGAGGATTGAAGATCGCCTTCAAATAAATCAGTAGAGAAAACCACTTGTGTCTGTTTGTGCTCGGAGGGATAGTTACAGTGTGGGTCATGACCGAAAGAATAAGGTCACGGATACAATTGGTCGAAATGAGTATCCCCGGGCAGACCAGGGATCAGATGGAGGGACTATGGGCTCCATTTTCGTCACCCCCCTTATCCCTAAACTTCTTTACCTTTTTTATTTTTTTACTATTTTGCTAAACATTTTTGAATAGTTAAAATGATCAGTCTACTAGCTCACAACGTGTCAATGTAGATTGGCTCGTTGAACTATTCAAAAATGTTTTTCGAAATAGTAAAAAAGAACAAAGGCAAAGAAGTTTAGGGATAAGGGGTTTAGCGAAAATGGAGCCCATATCTCCCGCAGAATGAAGTTACCGGTCCGGTAGTAATGTTGCTCTGGAGAGGGAAGTCTGTCGGAACTGTTGCCCCTGTGACCCGACTACGGATACGCGGTTGAAGATGGATGGATAAACAATGTTTTTTTTTTAAAGGCATCATTTTCGAGATGGCGATTACGATGGCTGTCAGGAGCTTAAAATGCCTGCAAGCCGAGATTTTATATTATTTGGCACACGCTTTTGATTGATTTGATTGAAATATCTATTAACAGTTTGCAGAATTACAGCTCATTTCAAGCACAAACTCGACCCAATTAATCATTACACTTGTTTACAAGAGGGTCCACCATGTTCAATTCATCAAAACATTTAGAGACGTAGAAATAGACACTTCTACATAGTCAAAGAACAGAACAGGATTTCGCAGATCAAGTTGAGGGGCGTAGTAGAGGTATGCAGACACGGTCTCGTGAAATTCTCATGCGCGTGCTTGTTTGTGTTTTTTTTGTGTCTATGGGAAAAATGCATTGGGAATTATTTCCTGGGCCTATGGCGTCGTCATGAAAGGGGGCGGGACTGCGACGCTAGTCTATACCCTCTCTTTCACAGAGCACAAAGGTCGGAGGTCGTTTGACAATGCAGCCTGAACAAAGGGGTTCAGTTGGTAACAAGACTACTCGCCCCGTTTCTGTTTTCCTCCCAGAAATTTCCCCAGTGAGGGGTGGGAGAGGCTGGACAGCAGACGGCTGGATAATTTCTCTAAATATAAACTTTCATGAGAGCAGAACAGCCTAAGTACAAATATAATTTAAGTCTGTTATTTATAATTTAAGTCTGTTCACAGAAGTTGTTGTAGGATATGTGGGGATTATCTGACGAGGTACCATTTGAGTGGGCAAAACCTTACATATACTAAATAATACTAAATTGTTTATAGGGTCAATATAAGTAAAATAATATAGCCTTTCCACAGGAGTATCATTTTATATTTTTCCAAAAAGAATACAAACAGCCAATAGCATATTACAAAGTTATCCCCCTCACTGGTGAAAATTCCGGGAGGAAAAACGGGCAAGCACCGGGGCGAGTAGTCCAGTATTCGTTCAGTTGATTGAGTCTGGCTGTTGGTAAAACTCAGAGATAGCAGTATGCAGAAATAACTGGGAGAAGGATATCGAACAATGGAACACAACCACCTAATCATTATGTGTATTCCTGCATCAAGTAGGCCTACATTAGACATTGATATATTGGATATTCTACTCTTTAGACTGATGGGTGTTTAGTTTACCGACTGATCCGGTCAGGACTCGGAGTGGATTACGTCATGTTGTAGTCACTGGTTTGTAGTCATGCAGGCCGGAAACTCCAAACCAGAACAAGCAGGTTTTCCTCCGAGATGGAAAGCGCCTGGTGACGCGTATAGCCTCGGAAACCCAACTCAATTCGGCACAGAGTAGCGCAAACATCGCTCACTCTCTGCTGATTTCTGATCGCCTGCACCTTTGTTAAATTGACGCAGACACGCGAGCGCACACACATACACACACACACACACACACACACACACACACACACACACACACACACACACACACACACACACACACACGCACACACACACACACACACACACACACACTCCCCTCTCTCTCTAATTAATTAGTCTCATGTCCAGCAGCTTTGCCTAGTTTCCCCAGGCGGATCCTGCCGGGAGCTGCCTATATGCCATAAAAAGCATACGTAGGTGAGTTCCAGTCTAGGTTACGCGAGGTTAACTATGGCCTACTCACTGTGTTCTGTTGCCATGGGAACCTTGAGGTTGCTTAAACTAAAGCTCTATCTCACTGGAGCATGGTGCAGTTGGGGGGTTCAGTCACAGTGCCTTGCTCAAAGGGCTCTTCAGCTGTGTTGGGGTGGTAAGTAAGTGGTGGCCATTCACTGTGTTGGGGTGGTAAGTAAGTGGTGGCCATTCACTGTGTTGGGGTGGTAAGTAAGTGGTGGCCATTCACTGTGTTGGGGTGGTAAGTAAGTGGTGGCCATTCACTGTGTTGGGGTGGTAAGTAAGTGGTGGCCAGTCACTGCACACAGTTTTTTTTTCCTCAGAGAGGAGAGAAGAGGAGAGGTGAGGCGAGGGGGGGATGGTTGAAGATGTCTGATTAGCTTATTAGTGTGAATGAGAATATCTGCCAGCGGATAAGACATGAAGACAGTATAATAGAATCTGACAGAGGCTTTGCTATCATGTCTTCTACATTATGATCAAGAGGTAATCAGGTCAAAATAGAACACATTTCATGAAACCTACAACTGCGTGGACGAGCCAGGGTCAAACGAGGCATCGCCCACGTTCTGTCTCTCTCAATCTTTATCTTTCTAACCACGTGTACATATTGTACAGACACATAGGCACACATTCGACCTATAAGCATTCCGGATTTGTAAAGTGGGACACCATTTGGGTCCGATTGAATTTGAAAACAGCCTATCCAACTTTGTTCAACCTCATTACATTCCAACCACTCTCCTTACGTTCTTCTGACATTTTAGGCTTTTAAGTGAAGCTTATAGGCCTATTGAGAGGCTTAAAAGTACAAGTGGAAAACAATAATATAATTCCCAGATCGTTATATTGCAAATAACCATTATACGTGTAGTAAAGTAGAGCTGTTGTACGGATACCGGCTTGTAGATGTAGAAGACAACACACCTGGTCGGCTGTGCCAAATGATAAACACAAAAGGTAGTGTTCCACTTTTTGGCAATGTAAACGTGCCAATCAAGCTGTTACTTCAGCCATGTCAAGGTTTTCATTTTTCTGGGTTATGTCCTTGGCTTTTGGGGACGCTCTAGTAGTGTGTTCTATGTGTTGTGGGTTTCCAACGCTCTAGTGTGTTCTATGTGTTGTGGGTTTCCAATTATGTGTCTTGGTTGCTGTGTTCTGATAATTAAGCTTGTTGGTTACACCTGTTTGTGAGTGAGAGAGGGCAGAAGTCTCATTACATTGAAGGAGAGTGCACTGTGCAGATCACTTCAGAGAGAGCTCTGTGCAGAAGGAAGAAAGCAAAGTAGACCAGAAGAAGTAAAGTAAACTAGGAGAAGTGCAAGCAGGCAAAGTGGTCAGTATACTGTATTTGTTTGTGATTCTTATTGTGAAGGTTTAAGTATTATTATTATGAATGTAATTGTATGAAGTTAATGTTTTGTTTGTTTTGTTTTTGTATGTCAGTTCTACGGTGTTTACAGCACGGTGTTTTAAGAACATGGTGTTAATAAACAGCAGTAAAAATAACTCTGAGTCTCGTGCGATGGATGGGTGGCACACAAGCTCTTTGAATTGAAAATTGAATTGAACTGTGGGTGGGAAGGGAATTTTGTCCTTTATGGCATCATTACACTATCCCAGTTCCCAGTACACTATCCCATTCCTGGCTGTCAGGTTCAAAGACGCGGCCAACCTCTTAATGTGTAGTGGAGCAGGAATGTGGCTGTCCACTCCATGGGTGGGGCAACTTTGACTCACTCGCCACATTGCATATTACTGTCGTAGCAAAAAATAGCCGATCTTACGCGCTCAAAACGCATCGCAGTGCGACGCGTTTTTTGAGCTTGTAGATCAGCTATTCTTTGCTATATTTGAATTGAAATCCTGAAAAGTAACATCGAAAACCAATTACACTCTGGCATTGGGTCCTTTAATCCACATCTTTATTACGTCATCATTGAGAGCTAGTTATACCCTGACGTCATATGCTGGGACGGTGCATACGCATCGAATATGCTGGGATGGTGCATACGCATCGAATATCGTCCTGGGCGAAGCTAGTACTTGCGCGCTCTGCTTGCGCAAGTAGTAATAATAATAATAATAGTAATTTTGGGAACAGGTTGAAGACCCAATATGTTCTATATCATTATAACGGGTTGAAGACCCATGTTCTATATCATTATAACAGGTTGAAGACCCATGTTCTATATCATTATAACAGGTTGAAGACCCATGTTCTATATCATTATAACAGGTTGAAGACCCATATGTTCTATATCATTATAACAGGTTGAAGACCCATGTTCTATATCATTATAACGGGTTGAAGACCCATGTTCTATATCATTATAACGGGTTGAAGACCCATGTTCTATATCATTATAACAGGTTGAAGACCCAATATGTTCTATATCATTATAACAGGTTGAAGACCCATATGTTCTATATCATTATAACAGGTTGAAGACCCATATGTTCTATATCATTATAACAGGTTGAAGACCCATGTTCTATATCATCCCAGAGAGCCACGGAGGCAGGAAGAGTCCAACTGTCCCCAGCAGACACATGATGATAAACACCCACAGAAAGATGCGGTCCATCACCATGGCAACGTACTTCCAGTCCTCCTTTATCTAGATGGGGGAGAGGAGGCAGGGCACATACGTAAACATTACAGAACATCTTCATCTAGATGGGGGAGAGGAGGCAGGGCACATACGTAAACATTACAGAACATCTTTATCTAGATGGGGGAGAGGAGGCAGGGCACATACGTAAACATTACAGAACATCTTTATCTATAGATGGGGAGAGGAGGCAGGGCACATATACGTAAACATTACAGAACATCTTTATCTAGATGGGGGAGAGGAGGCAGGGCACATACGTAAACATTACAGAACATCTTTATCTAGATGGGGGAGAGGAGGCAGGGCACATACGTAAACATTACAGAACATCTTTATCTAGATGGGGAGAGGAGGCAGGGCACATACGTAAACATTACAGAACATCTTTATCTAGATGGGGGAGAGGAGGCAGGGCACATACGTAAACATTACAGAACATCTTTATCTAGATGGGGGAGAGGAGGCAGGGAACATACGTAAACATTACAGAACATCTTCATCTAGATGGGGGAGAGGAGGCAGGGCACATACGTAAACATTACAGAACATCTTTATCTAGATGGGGAGAGGAGGCAGGGCACATACGTAAACATTACAGAGCATCTTTATCTAGATGGGGAGAGGAGGCAGGGCACATACGTAAACATTACAGAACATCTTTATCTAAATGGGGGAGAGGAGGCAGGGCACATACGTAAACATTACAGAACATCTTCATCTAGATGGGGGAGAGGAGGCAGGGCACATACGTAAACATTACAGAACATCTTTATCTAGATGGGGGAGAGGAGGCAGGGCACATACGTAAACATTACAGAACATCTTTATCTAGATGGGGAGAGGAGGCAGGGCACATACGTAAACATTACAGAACATCTTCATCTAGATGGGGGAGAGGAGGCAGGGCACATACGTAAACATTACAGAACATCTTTATCTAGGTGGGGGAGAGGAGGCAGGGCACATACGTAAACATTACAGAACATCTTTATCTAGATGGGGGAGAGGAGGCACGGCACATACGTAAACATTACAGAACATCTTTATCTAGATGGGGGAGAGGAGGCGGGGCACATACGTAAACATTACAGAACATCTTTATCTAGATGGGGGAGAGGAGGCAGGGCACATACGTAAACATTACAGAACATCTTTATCTAGATGGGGAGAGGAGGCACGGCACATACGTAAACATTACAGAACATCTTTATCTAGATGGGGGAGAGGAGGCAGGGCACATACGTAAACATTACAGAGCATTTTTACTGAGGTTATAAGGTTAGGAGTAATAAGGTTTAGGTTCATCAGTTTAAGCATAATCTACTTAGGTTAGGCCTATTTTAGGAATCCCAGGCTGAACCGAGTTTCAGTTTGTAAAAGGGCGACTTCGTTGGAATTCAATCATAGTACCTGCATGATCATGTTTATTTTTCTTTTAAAACAAAATGAAACCTCTCTGTATACTCACAGAGAAGTCTGCATCCTCTGCCCTCAGGTGCTCCGCGATGTAAGTCACGCCCTCCATGGCGCGCACCACCGACGGAGATAGAGGCAGCTGCAGGATCATGCCCGCATGTTCTGGAACGGGGCTGTCGCGGTCCTCCAAACTGAGTCTGCGTGCAGGCCTTTGCGGGAGGAGCTTGTACCCGCCGGCGAGCTGAGGGGAGGGAGGATGAAGAAAAGAGGAAGAGGTACTAGACGCCTTCATCCCCTCCCACTCCTCCTCTGCCTCGATCCCCGAACGGATGGCGGCGTCCACCTCGCTCTCCACGTCGGTGTCCAGTTCCACGTAGCCGTGGAGGTGACAGTAGTAACCGCATCTGCCTGCGGTGGAGGAGTCCTGGTAACCGTCGTCATAACCCCAGCCGCCGGCCTCGGACTCCTCCTGGTAACCGTGACAACCCTCCGAGCCGGCCTCTGACTCCTCCTGGTAGGCGGCGCGGGGATCGACGTCAGACTCTTGCACGAGCCAGGTGTTGGTCGTGGAGACGGAGGCGCTGTGGGAGGGGCCCCCCGGAGTCGAGACGAGGGGGAGGAGCTTTTTGATCAGGCTGCGTTTCCTGGAAGAGATGTGGGGTCGAAGAAGAAGCAGCAGAGGCTATCAGCGTCGGTTTCGATATTATTTTAGTTTCTCCTTTTAAAATGTCACGGTCTTCACCTTGTTTTTGCGTTGTTTTTTTTTAAAAGGTGCGACACTTTGAGAATGGCTACATGAATGTATAACTTTTGAGATGCTCTGCTGAAAAGCCTTGTGATTGCGCAGCAGGCCAATTAACCAGGGAATGCATTGATCTCTCTCTCTCTCTCTCTCTCTCTCTCTCTCTCTCTCTCTATATATATATATATGTATATGTATATATATATATATATATACATACTGTATACGTATAACAACTGACCTGAGGTGTGGCGGCGGCCTCTTCATGCACAGCCACCGGGGCACCACGGACAGGAACACGGCGCGCGCCCAGCGCGGCATGGCGTGCGCCCCCCACGGCGAGCGGTGGTGCACGTTGAGGACGAACACGGTGACCACGATGGACAGCGTGACGAACACCATGGTGAAGAGCAGGTACTCGCCTGCACAGAGTGTCGATTTGGACAGATTTATTGTAGTTTTACCATTTTACCATTAGTCTTTTTCCGTGGACCACTGGTGGTCCGTGAAGGTATTGCATGTGGTCCCTGACCACGCATTTTTATAGCAATCTAGCAAAGTGAAGATTTTGTATTTTCTTCCACGGAACAGTGCACATGACGTTTAGTGCGTCAATGTTATCAGAATTACTGGGAAGTCTGAGGTTAAGAAATTCCACAGAAAAGGCAGTTAGAATCTCAAGAAGGGTGAAGTGTACCAGCTTGCCTGATTGAGTCATCATTATTAGGAAATGTGCCCATATAATCATGTCATCATGTGCTATATCTTGCACGTATTTGGCATTTTTACTATAATATATATTACTATTGCTATTATTAAAATAGTTCAAATAGCCGATCTACAAGATCATAATGTGTGGATGTAGATCGGCTAGTTGAACTATTTTAAAATATTTTTCAAGATAGTAAAATATGGGGGAAAAAAAGTTTAGGGATAAAGGTTAAGGCACGCCCAAGATATAGGGTCAATACTGTATATCAGTTAAGTCTGTGGACATGGGATGCATTCCATACTAGCAAGTGTTACGAAAGCACTAATCTTAGCCCATATCCCATTGCAACACAACAGTTGGTCCCCATAGATTGATTCTTAGTCAAGGTGGTGGTCCCTGGTTCACAATCAGTTGAAAAAACCCCTGTAATCCTGGGAGCTACACTTCCTCTGCCAACCTGAGAGGGGGGGGGTGTCAGTGGACTGACCTCATGCTTCCTTCTATGCATGAGGAGTCCAAGCTGCTTCTTTTCACCTGACAAGGGAGAGTTTCCCCGGCCGGATGTAGTGCGTGAAAGGAACACGTTATTCCTCCAACCAGTTTCTTCCCCCTCCATCAGGTGCCCCGGCTGGCCAGGGAGAGGTTTACCGATAGTCTTTTGAACGAAACTTCATTTAGATTTAGTCATAGCTTTAGTCATCGGAATGTTTTAGTGTTTTAGTCGATCAAATATCATAAGATTACTACAGGTGATGCAGGTGATTTAGTCGACTGAAATGTATTTTGACGGTGCCTTGATGACGTCATAATTGCTTTTTCACAATTTTACACTTTGTTACATGCTGAAAATAGCCGATCTACAAGCTCACAAGTAACGCTTCGCATCGACATAAACAAACTGGATGATCTCTCCTCCACTAGTCCCTCCCTGACATTTTAGTCTAGTTTTTATTAATTGACAAAATTGTCAATATATTTAGTCTCTGAGTCATTGTAGATTAGGTTTTATTTTTGAGGGGTGCTAGCCCCTCCTATATACATCTTTTATCCCCACACGTCTCAATATTTGCCATTGACAATGAAAGGATAAATAGGTCAAATGTCCGCTAAATCTTGTCCCCACACGTCTCATATTTGCCATTGACAATTCTTGAGGGAGTTCCATGGGGTTCCCAGCTAAATGATAGTTTGGAACCAAATGGACCCTTATGGGTCTGTAACTCTTGAGTATACAAATGGAACCAAATGGACCTTAACGGGTCCATTTGGTTCCATCTGTACACTCTCAGAGTGAAATTAACATTGATTTTACAATATAAATTGTAGCTCCCAAGAGATATAAAGGCCATTTAACGGGGGGTCCGTATAGACTAATAATATGCATGTCAAACTGGGGGTCCTTTGAAATTAAACGGGGTTGAGAATCACTGCTAGAGCCGTAAAAAAAAGACGTCTGGATAATAACCCATTCTGACCGGGAACCCGTTTTGGTGTTAGCATCATGTTATGCTTTAGCTATTGAAAAATAGCAGATCTACAAGCTCATAGCGCGCCACCGAGTGGCGCGCTAAGAGCTTGTAGGTCTGCTATTTTTGAGAAAAATCGAAGAACGACTGACATTTTTAGAATCTGATCTCAGGTCAGAATGCGTTAATCAGACCAGTGTGTGTCCCAGTGGAAACCTCGTATGAATCTGATCTCAGGTCAGAATGGGTTAATATACTCGCCGATGAGCGGGATGACCAGCGAGGTGGACGGGATGATCTCGGTGATGAGCAGCAGGAAGACGGTGAGCGCCAGCAGCACGGAGATGCACAGCGTGATCTTCTCGCCGCAGTCGGACGGCAGGTAGAAGACCAGCACGGTGAGGAAGGAGATGAGCAGGCACGGGACGAGCAGGTTGACCGTGTAGAAGAGAGGCAGCCGGCGGATCACCAGGCAGTAGGTGATGTCCGGGTAGATCTCGCGGCAGCAGTCGTACTTCTTGTTGGTGTAGGTGCCCACCGCGTCCAGGATGGTCCACTCGCCGCTCTCCCAGTAGTTCTGGTATAGAGAAGAGAAAGAGAGAGAGAGAGAGAGAAAGTATAGCCTCGGAGACCATGCACCAAGGGGCCAGCTAGGCACTCCAATGTTGAAGCGCTGGTCCCTAGTGGTAAGAGGAAGGACTGCAGGCGGACCCGTGGATTCTTGACGAGGAAACCCCGTGCAACCGAGCGCTCAATGTTAAAGCCCAGTTGCACTTCCGCATTTGGACACTTTTGTAAAATTTGGTGTCCAAATGCGGAAGTGAAATGCTGAATCAGCAAATAGACGGTACTTCCGGCAGCCTTCCGGGTGCTTCAAAACGCCACTGAGCAACTTCCACTGACATGAATAGCGGAGGGGGCGGAGCTTCGCGCCAGTTTAGTCTCTATCCTTTTAATACTCTATGCCATGCACAGGCATTTTGTTTTCCGAAAGGAAACTCCGTGTGGGGGCGGGGGGTCCCCGGAAGTTCCAGAACCCACAGGTTCCTGCAGAGCAGAGAAGCAACACCTCAAGGTGTTTCTTCATGTACCGGTGTGTACAGTACAGTACAGTACACATACCTTCAGATCCACGGTCGTCTCGGTGGGCTCCAGGTCGATCTTGGCGCGGTCGTACGTCCAGGAGCCGAACTTCATCTTGCAGCTCTGGTGGTCGAAGGGGAAGAAGGTGACGTCGATGGAGCAGGACGACTTGTAGATGGCCGGAGGGACCCAGCGCACGCGGCCCGTATGGAAGACCTGCGCCTTGGTCCGATGGGTGATGGCGAAGTCTCCGTCCGCACTGGGGAGGGAACGACACAGAGTGTGTGTGTGTGTGTGTGTGTGTGTGTGTGTGTGTGCAGGGTTGTATAAAGACACAGATTATGTGTGTGTGTGTGTGTGTGTGTGTGTGTGTGTGTGTGTGTGTGTGTGTGTGTGTGTGTGCAGGGTTGTATAAAGACACAGAGTATGTATGTGTGTGTGCAGGGTTGTATAAAGACACAGAGTATGTATGTATGTGTGTGTGCAGGGTTGTATAATGACACAGAGTGTGTATGTATGTATGTGTGTGTGCAGGGTTGTATAAAGACACAGAGTATGTATGTGTGTGTGCAGGGTTGTATAAAGACACAGAGTATGTATGTGTGTGTGCAGGGTTGTATAAAGACACAGAGTATGTATGTGTGTGTGCAGGGTTGTATAAAGACACAGAGTATGTATGTGTGTGTGTGCAGGGTTGTATAAAGACACAGAGTATGTATGTGTGTGTGCAGGGTTGTATAAAGACACAGAGTATGTATGTATGTGTGTGTGTGTAGGGTTGTAGAGAGCGGTGTTGATTTCGTTGACTAAAACTTAAGACGAGAAAGGTTTCGTCGACTACCTTTTTTCACTGACGAAAACTAAATGGAAACTAAATTAAAACAAAGCTACGATGTCCAGTAGTTGTTGACAACAGATCGTCAACAAATAAAAACTGAACCAAAATGTTAGGAAGGGACTAGCTGGACAAGAGATCCAGTATAAGTCATGCAACCGAGTCACACTCTGTCGCATGCTGAAAATAGCTGATCTACAAGCTCACAATGTGTCGCAGCGCGACGCGTTGTGAGCTTGTAGATCGGCTATTTTCAGCAAGTGTAAAAATCGGCCATTACGACGGCATCAAGGCCCGCCGAAACACATTTTAGTCGACTACATCAACTGTAGATTTAGTCGACCGAATGTCTTATGATATTTAGTCGCCTAAAACTAACACTAAAACATTCCAGGTGACTAAAATGTGACTAAAACGAAATGTCAAGTTTCATTCCAAAGACCATGAGTCTATATGACTAAACTAAAATTTTAATTTGCTGCCAAAAAATGGCAGGCGGGTGAAGGAACATAAGCGGGGCACGGTGATGAGACGAGAGTGAGAAAGGAGGAAGTAATGGAGACAATTGCGTTTTGTGTCCTCACCTTCTAATTTCTGATGTATACAAAATATACCCTATGATGAGCCATCATCCATGCATGCTCCCATTATAATTGATGAAAAATAGTGAATCCTCACAAACAATGACTATATGTTATCTCTGGTGATGCAACAGCTGCCCCCTCCATGCTGGACCCCTGAGAGAGGCAACACCCCCCTCAAGCACTCTCATTCACACTCTCATTCACACTCTCATTCACACTCTCATTCACGCGTACCAACGGTAAACCAAACGCCAATCAAGCAAATGTTTGTACTTGTTATACAGCACGATGTCAGGCACCCAGATGAGTTTAGAGGGAACCCTGATGGACGTTACGTTCTCGTAGTCTGACGGACGCCATCGCAGCTTATAGTCTGTCCATTCCTGTTATGTCACAAGTTAGCGCACGCACGCACGACGCACACACACACACACACACACCACAAAATGTGTTACATTCCATCACAGTGTTATGTTATGACTTCGCTGTCCTGTCTCCTCACCTGTTTCACCCAGACATTAGTGATCATCATTTGGTTCTTCTCATCCTGTGAAGAGACAACAAGAGCATCACAGAAAGGCTTAGTTTCTCATCTTGTGTCCTGTAACGACCCATATCTCCTCTCCTCTCCCTGTTAACCCATCTGCTCTCCTCTCCCTGTTTGCGTGTATATAGTGTGTGTGTGTGTATACATTCTCACCACGTCTATAAGTTGTGCGATAGAGAGTCCAAATCGGATGACGACCACGTCACTGACGTTGCGAGCGGGACGAGACCACTTGTTGTAGCCCCTGAACAGTTTGTTAAAGAGCCGGTCCTCAGCCTGGGCTTGGGTCCAGTCCTCACTCAGCACTGGGGGGGGGGGAGAGAGAGAGAGAGAGAGAGAGAGAGAGAGAGAGAGAGAGAGAGAGAGAGACAAAGGCAGCGAGTCAGAGACAGAGTAGCCTCGGAAACCCAGACGTTTTTATTTAGAGACAGAGGTACTCTGATGGTTTCAGCGCTTTCTTAAGTGTGTGTGTGTGTGTGTGTGTGTGTGTGTGTGTGTGTGTGTGTGTGTGTGTGTGTGTGTGTGTGTGTGTGTGTGTGTGTGTGCGTGTGTGTGTGTGTGTGTGAGTGTGTGTGTGTGTCTGTGTACGTGCGTAACACGAGAAATATTAAATACTAACGGGTTAAAATGTTGAACAAGGATGATTGGGCAAGGTTAGTTAACCATTGGGTGAAGTGATCACAAGATGGTCTCTAGTATTACATTATACATTAAAAATACATTAGCATCGCTATTGAGGAAACACACATTCATCACCTCTAATTATTACAATTAGGCTAATTGAGTAATTTCCTTAATTGACGTGTTAGTTTTTTTTTGGAAAATAAATGCAGATTTGATTGTTAAACCATGTGACTTTATAGCAGGTTTATTCTTCCAAATTTGGATATCTTTCATTTTCTACGTCTATGTCTTGGAAAATCAATAGGCTATACATTCAATATGCTATATTGTAGCTTACTGAACTTATATTTAGAATAATTACTTTCGATGACAATATGATTCATGAAACAGAGAAAATGTTCTATTACAAATATATCACTCTGATGAAATGATTGAGGTTGTAATTACTTAATAAATCACCTTATATGCAATATTGACATCATCGTTAACATAATGAAACGATACATTTGGCAGTCTCAACTATAGCTACATTAATATAATCTGCATGTAGAAGTAGATGTTTTAACATATTATTATCACACTCACCAGAGTTGATTAGGATCCATGAATAAACCCAAACCGTAGTCCTATAACAGGGAAACACAACATCTAATTTCTGTTTCATCTCCATTAACAACAACCCTATGAACTCCTCCTTCCTCTCTCGCTCTGTTTAATGACAACCTCAAAATGTGACCAACTATCTCCAGTTATAGTACCTCTCTCTCTCTCTCTCTCTCTCTCTCTCTCTCTGTCTCTCTCTCTCTCTCTCTCTCTCTCTCTCTCCAACCCTCTCTCTCTCTCTTTCTCTCTCATGAGTCACATCTCTCTCTCTCTCGCATCTCTCTCTATCCCTTGCTCGCTTGCGTCTCTCTCTCGCTCTCTGCCTCTCTCTCCCTCCTAGAGGGGTTTTGGTCCTCTCTCGCTCTCTGCCTCTCTCTCCCTCCTGAGATGAGATGAGATGAGATGAGATATAGGCCTACTTTATTGTCCCACGAGGGGGGATTTGTCTTGGGCAAAAGTGCATTAGTGCATCAACGCTTTTTAAAACAGACAGACGATACACAAAAGACAATACACAGTAGCATCAAAGTACAGGCATAGTATCACAAGAGTATCACAAAAGATCCGTGCAAAATTGCAATCAGAGAAGGTACATAATATAAAGAGAGGGTTTTGATCCTCTCTCGCTCTCTGCCTCTCTCTCCCTCCTAGAGGGGTTTTGATCCTCTCTCGCTCTCTGCCTCTCTCTCCCTCCTAGAGGGGTTTTGATCCTCTCTCGCTCTCTGCCTCTCTCTCCCTCCTAGAGGGATGCACTTAGTTCACACAGGTGTGATTCTTTTCATTATGGTAGACCCACCCCGGGTCCATTTGGTTCCATATGTACACTCTCAGAGTTACAGACCTGTGAGGGTCCATTTGGTTCCATATGTACTCAGAGTTACAGACCTGTGAGGGTCCATTTGGTTCCATGTGTACTCTCAGAGTTACAGACCTGTGAGGGTCCATTTGGTTCCATGTGTACTCTCAGAGAATTTATGTAATCTGGTCCCAGCAAACCAAGCACAAATCTGCTGTTTTATTTGCATACGCATCAAGTGGCGGGTTGGCTGGGACGTTTTTTGGCGCAAAGTAACCACAGTATACCACTAATCAACTTACAACTACATACTCTATATAACTGCTCTCAATGATGACGTAACAAATGTGAAAGTATTATTACAAAAATTGAAGTTAGAGACACATATTATTCTGATCATGATTTAGTATTAATATCACTATAGTCAAAGATGAAATACATTTAAAACAATTGACAATTTACAATAAATAATAAAATATATACTGTATAACATATTTTAATTTTAAAATAGTTTATATACCTTTTTTCCATCACATATCAATGATTTATTTTTCTTTGAAAAACTAAAAAGGGATCTAGAATATTTCTAAATTGATAAAAGTGTATTTCTTATATAGATAGAAACTTGAACCATACTTAATAATACTAGGTGTTAATTAGACATTTCAAACGTTCCTTCACAGAGATACTGAGATTCCACAGTTTAGAGCAGTCGAAAGTACTTGCGCGCTCTGCTTGCGCACTAGTTGGCCATTTATGGCCTACTAGTGTGCAACAAGCAAGTATGCACTCGATAGAGTGCAGTTCTAGTTTCAGTTGTGTGTGTCCTTTTTCTTTTTGTAGCCTGGCAATATACACGACAATGGCTAGATGCATTGTAGCCAGATTTGGTTGTTCCAAATACAAGTAGTGGTTCTATGACCGGTGTCTACCTTGAGCAAAGTGCCCAGTGAACATAAGAAAAACAAATAACAAACAAATAAACAAACAATCCTGATGAGCTGCAGGGACCCCCTGGAACTCCCTCAAGGACCCCTGTGGGTCCCCGGAGCCCACATTGGGAACCCACTGGCCTATACAGTGAAGTTAATGATTACACAGTTTATGACTCTAGATTTACAGGAAGGAAGGAGGTCTGAACTTTAGTCAGGACTTGTGACTTCAACGACACACCTTGTTGGCCGGTAAGCATTCTGACTATGAGAACATCTTTGAACAACAACAACAGTACAAATATGATTATTTATATGGAGTTACGTAAGTGTTTTAAAGGTGGGCCACGTGATATAATAACAGTAGGCATGTAACGATTCCCTCAACTCACCATACGATTCAAATCACGATATTAGGTTCAACGATTTTTCACTCAAATAATTTTCTAGACAAAATGACCGAAAAAAACCGTTTGTATTATTATTATTTCTCTTACACAAATGCAGTATTGTCTTCTTTTTAATATTTACAATACTGTTTGTTTTCAATACTGTAGAAAACGACAGCTATAGAATTATTTTATTTATATTTTATGTTTTTGAGTGCATTTTCCAGCAGCGGCCATGGCAGCTGTGGGGGGGGGGGAGGGAAAGTTATGACTCGCAATATCATTATTTAATACATTATTATTGTCTGAGGTCGTTATGCATAAGCATGCATTCATATTCCTGTATTATTTCTGAGGTTGTTTTGTAAGCAATATGAAGCAGCTCCACTTCGGCACAAGGGACTAAATTACTTTCGCTCCTCATATGCCACCAAAATGTGGAACGCCCTACCAACAGTCATTAAGACATGCAAATCCCTTGACTCCTTCAAAACCACTCTCAAAGGGCACCTACGGACGGCTGCAATTCGAAACTGGCCCCCGTAAAATCTGAATCCCCCCCCCCCCCTTTTCCCCTCACTGTATATGTTTCTTTTCCCTTTTTACCTCCTTTATGATGAATTCCTGTTCTGTTCTTTGGCTATATAGAAGTGTCTATTTGTACGTCTCTAAATGTTTTGATGAATTGAACATGGTGGATCCCTCTTGTAAACAAGTGTAATGCTTTATTGGGTCGTCCACTCACAGTTAACAGTCTTTGCATTGAGTTGTGCTTGAAATGTACTGTAATTCTGCAGACTGTTCATACATATTTCAATCAAAAAACTGCCAGTCAGTCAGTTGGGCGGCCGGTGGTGGATTAGGAAGCATTATACAGTGTTGTACAGTATCTGATCAGAGGACTGTATGTTAGACAGCAGGCCAAGAGACATATGTTAAAATGGTTTGGGATTTAATACCTTATAATTATAATTATATCTCCATTTAGTAGTTAGTCGTTTTCTGACAGATGCATTTTCAGGCCTGAAGCCAGTGATGTAGCTCAGCGTAGCTGTTTTAAATTAATATCAGGGTATGAACATGATTAAAGGGAGTGGCCATGTGAGGTTAACGACCTTTAATGCAATCAGATAGGACCTTTCTCTGTGGATGTATGGGGCTGTCAATCATTTAGGACCTTTCTGTGTGGATGTATGGACTGTCAATCAGATAGGACCTTTCTGTGTGGATGTATGGACTGTCAATCAGATAGGACGTTTCTGTGTGGATGTATGGGCTGTCAATCAGATAGGACCTTTCTGTGTGGATGTATGGGCTGTCAATCAGATAGGACCTTTCTGTATGGATGTATGGGCTGTCAATCAGATAGGACCTTTCTGTTAGGATGTATGGGCTGTCAATCAGATAGGACCTTTCTGTTTGGATGTATGGGCTGTCAATAAGATAGGGCCTTTCTGTGTGGATGTATGGGCTGTAAATCAGATTTGAATCTGATCTGGACTCCTCTCAAATCTTACGAGAGTTTGTTGCTGGCATAAAGAAAGGTATAACATAGTCAATTCTCTCCTGATTTGTCTCGCAAAAAAGGCCATTTCAGTATGAATATCTTGGAAATAATCTGTACCTTGTGATGATTGTGTCCAGTATTTAGTTCAGTGACCATGGAGTTAAGGAATGGATCATAAGCTGTGTTCACGTTCACTCTCCCATTGGAAATGAATAGACTCCAACCTGCTCCCTGTCTCCTAATAATATGTCTGGCTGTCCGCCCACTTCACTCAGATACAGGAAGTAAAGCAAAGTGGGCACCTCTTGCTATTGGCCTCTCGGGTCAAGGCCAGAAAGTATTGTCCACTCAGAAGGGGCATATCTTCCAGGCATGATGATGATATCAGGTGCATATATATATACGCTCTATAGCCAAGGGGGGGCGCACCAACCCCTTTTTATAGTAATTGTATTGTATGGTTACAGCAGCTCCTATTTGTCTGATTCTAGTGGCCTTTTCAGTTAAACCTCTATCATCATTGACAGAGTGTTGCTTGGTGATTTAAACCGGTTTTAAACCATTTTAACCTCTGTCATCATTGACAGAGTGTTGCTTGGTGATTTAAACCTGCATCTCAATCAATGTTGCTCTGAATGACCTCATAGTGGAGGAGCTAAAGGGTGATTTTGCACTAATGTGTCTAAAATCTCCACATTTTGTCTCCCAGGGCTGCTCTAATGATTTATCTATAGGGCGCCCGAGGCCGGCGACCTTGAGAAACTTTGCTTGGCTATATAGAAGTGTCTATTTGTACGTCTCTAAATGTTTTGATGAATTGAACAAGGTGGACCCGCTTGTAAACAAGTGTAATGCTTTTTTGGGTCGTCCACTCGCAGTTAACAGTCTTTGTATTGAGTTGTGCTTTAAATGTACTGTAATTCTGCAAACTGTTAATAAATATTTCATTCAATCAATCAACAACAACAGCGGCTGAAAGCTGGAGTACCATTAACAACCTATATAAGAAAAACATTTCTAAATGTCACTCTGCTTTCAGTAGCATGTGACGTGTCAAACTTTCATGATTCTGAATTCATTCCAAGCATTAGTTTTGGGCTAAAAACGGCCATAGCCACTTGCCCAAATGTGCCCAAGTGTGCTGTAGTGGATTCAGAATCCCGTCAGAGTCCCAGATCTAATAAAGTCAATAGATCAATAAAGTCCCAGATGGACTTTATTGAGTAGAAATCCCTTCAGTCCAGAGAGGTTCTGTTGATGTTTAATCTGCTTTTATTCACCTGTTGGACTTCATCCTGGTCTGACATGTTTATTATTGTATTTACTGGACTCTGTCTTCTGGCTGCATGCTTTTTATAATGTAATCCTTAACGCATTCTGGACGGGAACCCCTTTTGGTGTTTTTACCAAGCATTGTGTTATACTTTAGCTATTTAAAAATAGCAGATCTAGAAGCTCGTAGCACGCCACTCGGTAGCGTGCTACGAGCTTGTAGATATGCCTATTTTAGAAATATCGTGAAAATACGGCACAAATCTTTGAATATATATTCTTTCAGAAGCCTTTTTTTATTTATTTTAAATATGTTCTGGTTGCAAAATAGGTGAAGTGGCCCTTTAACGAAGTTACATATACATAGAGGCATTTCCTTTAATCCACCCGACACTGATGGACATATACTGTACGTCACCGACAGAGTGCAGTTCTATAGTTAACACCTGCTTTCACCTGCTGCAGGTGTGTGTGTGTGTGTGTGTGTGTGTGTGTGTGTGTGTGTGTGTGTGTGTGTGTGTGTGTGTGTGTGTGTGTGTGTGTGCGTGTGCGTGGTAAATGACAGACAGTGAGGAATGTGATTATCACTGTAACAGTTTTATTATTAGTAATGTTTATGGTTTACACGCCCGCACGTGCACGCAGACAGACAGACAGACAGACAGACAGACAGACAGACAGACAGACAGACAGACAGACAGACACATGCACACGCACACGCACACACATGGACATGGTGTCGGTCAGAGAACTAGTACATGTGAGAGAGATGTTGCGATGGAGACACATTTAGAGTCTGTTCATCTATAGCAGTGGTTGTCAAACCAAATGGACCTGTGAGGTCATTTGGTTCCATATGTACACTCTCAGAGTCTGCTATAAAGTACTATACTGTATTTGAATGATAGAATGATATAGTTTGGACACTTGGACACATACATTTTCCTGTAGATCCTCTAGATTTCGGTGAGAGATGGCAGAGAGTGGCAGAGGGCCAATTGGCGACGACAGTCTGGAGAACTGGGAACTACTGGGCTCAGGGGGCTTTGGGTTTGTCTTTAAGGCCACACACAAGCTCCTGGGCATTGGAGTGGCCATTAAGCTGCTTAATCGTGATGACGGGTATGATGACAATGAGCTACATTATGTATCTATAATTGATTAATTATCTTCATTCACACTATTTTTTTTTTCATGATCTTAGTCAGTTTTACATAATTATAACATTATATATTATTATAACATTTTGGGTTCTAACTGCTGTCTTTCCCCTCCAAACTGACCCCGTACTGCAGCTCTGGTAAGTTTTATGATGCCCTGTGTCGCGAGGCAAGTCACATGGAAGATGCAGAGCAGTTTGTTCCCAGGGTCTATGGGATGTACCGCGGCCGGCCCCCCATGATGGGCAGAGAGATGCAGGGTATAGTGATGGAGCTGATGGAGGGAGGCTGCCTGGAGTCCTTTCTGCGCACCAAGGTCTTTATAATTCAACTGAAACTAACTACATAACCACAGCTAAAACTGAAAACTCATCTTCGTCAACTGAACTAAATCAAAACTAGAATAAAAAAACAAAGACGTTAACTAACTGAAAGTGTGTTTACAAATTGTTTGAAATTATAGACACAATGTCCTTAGTTTTAGTTTTTTTCCTTTACATTTTTTTTAATATTTTTGGTGGTTCCCAAACTGTGGTGCGTGCACCCCTTGGGGTGCGCAAGAACCTTCTAGGGTGTGCGTGGCATGAAAAGGCTAAAGGTGGTGCTATGGTTTTATTTAAAATATATCAACACATTATGCCAATATTGTGGCAAGTAGGCCTATATGTATAATATAGCCTATGCTTCATATATAATGCCATATTCAGGTTCATATTATGTGCATATAGGAAATATATGTCTCTATATAGCTTATGCAATTTTTATTTCCATGTGGGGGTGCGTCAGCTAGGTCAGGAGGTAACAGGGGGTGCATGGCCAGAAAAGTTTGGGAACCACTGCCCTATAGTACACAACAGGTCTATACTTACTTTCTACAGACCCAGTCTAAACCTCCACCCTGGCCCCTGGCGTTCCGTCTAGCCCACCAGGTGGCGCTAGCCATGGACTTCCTCCACTGTAAGAAGAACCTTGTACACATGGACCTGAAACCAGCCAATATCCTGCTGGATGCCGACTTCAATGCCAAGGTACACGATAATATTTATACTTAGTATATTTATAATAAGTATACATCCAGTAGAACTAAATGTCAGGGAGGGACTAGTGGAGAAGAGATCCAGCAGAACTAAATGTCAGGGAGGGACTAGTGGAGAAGAGATCCAGCAGAACTAAATGTCAGGGAGGGACTAGTGGAGAAGAGATCCAGCAGAACTAAATGTCAGGGAGGGACTAGTGGAGAAGAGATCCAGCAGAACTAAATGTCAGGGAGGGACTAGTGGAGAAGAGATCCAGCAGAACTAAATGTCAGGGAGGGACTAGTGGAGAAGAGATCCAGTAGAACTAAATGTTAGGGAGGGACTAGTGGAGAAGAGATCCAGCAGAACTAAATGTCAGGGAGGGACTAGTGGAGAAGAGATCCAGTAGAACTAAATGTCAGGGAGGGACTAGTGGAGAAGAGATCGAGCAGAACTAAATGTCAGGGAGGGACTAGTGGAGAAGAGATCCAGTAGAACTAAATGTCAGGGAGGGACTAGTGGAGAAGAGATCCAGTAGAACTAAATGTCAGGGAGGGACTAGTGGGGAAGAGATCCAGTATACTAAATGTCAGGGAGGGACTAGTGGAGAAGAGATCCAGTAGAACTAAATATCAGGGAGGGACTAGTGGAGAAGAGATCCAGTAGAACTAAATGTCAGGGAGGGACTAGTGGAGAAGAGATCCAGTAGAACTAAATGTCAGGGAGGGACTAGTGGAGAAGAGATCCAGTAGAACTAAATGTCAGGGAGGGACTAGTGGAGAAGAGATCCAGTAGAACAATGTCAGGGAGGGCAAGCTCACCAAGTGTTCCATTATGACGCCATCAAGGCCCGCTTAAATAATCTTTAGTCGGCTAGGTCAACTTTAGATTTAGTTGACTAAAACTAGACTAAAACAAACATTTCACGTGACTAAAATTTGACAAAAACTAAATGAAACTGTATTTAAAGGAGTCGGACTGGCTAAAACTAAATCCAAATTTGCTCTTGAAATGAACAGTTCTCGTCACTGCATGTCCTGCTTAAACACAATCATAAATGCCTCCTCTTTCTGTCAACAGATAGCCGATTTTGGCCTGTCTACGGTGACCAACAGTGTCAAGTCGACCAACCATAAAAACAAAGGAGGCACTGCCTCCTACACCCCCCCTGAGGCTTTTGAAGTGACATACCGCCGTGTTCGCTCCTACGATGTTTACAGGTGAACTCTAGAAGGAATTATGTTGCTACTACATCAGTCATAAATACAATGAAGTGACACACGTTTTTTTATAGTGTGAAAACCTCTTTCTAATGCTTGTATGTTTCCTGTCTTTTTATTAGCTACGGCATACTTCTCTGGACCATTCTCACTGGAGAGAGTCCCTATCCAGGTAAACTATTCGCACACGCACGCACGCACGCACGCGCGCGCGCGCACACACACACACACACACACACACACACACACACACACACACACACACACACACACACACACACACACACACACAATGTAAATGTTCCTGCATTTTATGTAGGGGTGACCATGTTGGAGTACCACATTACAAGGGGAGAGAGACCAGATCTTCGTAAAATCGATGTCCAGAAACCAGCTGGATTAGAAGAGCTGGTGGAGCTCATGCAGAGATGCTGGGACTCTGAGCCCATCAAGAGACCTTCGTTTGCAGGTAAATCTATTCATGCAGAGATGCTGGGACTCTGAGCCCAACAAGAGACCTTCGTTTGCAGGTAAATCTATTCATGCAGAGATGCTGGGACTCTGAGCCCAACAAGAGACCTTCGTTTGCAGGTAAATCTACCTTTGTCACTGCACCAGTGAGAAGCTCTATTGAAATCACAAAAGATTATTCTTTGCACTAATGAAAAGCGTTTTTGTTTTTGAGGCGCAAAAGGTACTCTAAAAGTTGTACAGCTTTTTGCACACACATCACAAGAGGTGAAAAATTACGTATTTCAATCGTCTCACAAAAGGGGCGTGGCCTGATGGCTCAATAGCCCCGCCTACAAATGTTTGTGCTTGAAGCCCCACAATACGGTTTCACCTAAATGTATGAAGATTGGTACACACCTGGTACACACCTGGTACACACCTGGTACCTGTATTATGTCTACACGTACAGATTGGTACACACCTGTATTATGTCTACACGTACAGATTGGTACACACCTGTATTATGTCTACACGTACAGATTGGTACACACCTGTATTATGTCTACACGTACAGATTGGTACACACCTGTATTATGTCTACACGTACAGATTGGTACACACCTGTATTATGTCTACACGTACAGATTGGTACACACCTGTATTATGTCTACACATACAAAAAAGTATCTTGGCGTCATGACCGAAACCAGACAGGATTCATTTTTAATATATTTTGTTAACCTGACTCCACCAGATGGAGGCAGTATTGAGTTCACCGGTTCCCTCCTCCTATACTCCATCTGGTCTCTCTCAAGCAGAAATGATGAACCCGGAAGCAGCTGGACAAAAATCTGATATCTCCATAATAATTTCGAGTTGTAGTCTTGTTAGGTTGTGTTTACATTAGAGTTGTAGTCTTGTTAGGTTGTTTACATTAGAGTTGTAGTCTTGTTAGGTTGTGTTTACATTGCGCTGTGGCACAGCTTCAAAATGTCATAAGTCTTGCGTTGATCCCGCCTCTAGCGGCACCATACAGCCGCTGAGACACATATCGCTCTGGACAGAATTGGTCCGGAGTACATCGTCTCTGCCCGACAGACACCAGACTCTCCCTTCTGGCAGAATGCAAATGTTGTCCAGCAGGGGGAGTGGTTTCACCAGGCTATAATTTTAGTGCAATTTATGCCATTTTCACAGGTCACACAAATTCCTCCTAGCAGGATGTTCAGTTGTAAATAAAACTCGCTCAGCATACACAAAAGTCCTTAACGATGAAAAGTTATCAAAAGCGTTTTCAAGTTTTCATAAAATGGCGTAACCGTGGCTTAGCGTCAAACTTCAATTAGTCATAGTTTCTAATATCAACTGCCGTTTGTCACAGAGAGTCATGAGTCGCCTAGCTGGACTCTTGAATATGTGAGGACTTGGCCTGGGCCGGCCGAGTGGTCCAGGCACCCTAGGCTGGTAATGAGCGTGTCGCAGGTTAGAGTCCCGAGCACGACGACCTTTGCTGCGTGTCTTCCCCCATCTCTGTCCCCCTTTCCTGTCAAACTACTGTAAAACCCTCAATAAAGGCAAAAAGCTCCCAATAATATCTTTTTAAAAAAGAAAGAAAATGTGTGTTTTTTCATTTCAGAATGCGTTGAAGTGACACGTGATGTTTTTTCAAGACACGAGGAGGGAATCTCTGCTGCCTGTGACCTCCTGAGACCTCCTCCTGTTCCTGTTCCACCTCCAGGGAGCACCGAGACCCTGACTCCTCCTCCACCTCCTGCTCCTCCTGGTGCTCCAGGGCTCACCGACAGAGAGGCCTTTTTAAAACGTGAGTCCATGTTGACACACAGCTTCTACACAGTGGAATTGTTTGGATATCAGTATACAATGTGTATAGTAAAATACCAGCTCAGCCTTAAAGACTTAATTATTCACACTTCTAGATGTCCTTGATCATCATATGTTCATACCTAACAATAGATGGTCATCATAATTATGGTCATACCTAACAATAGATGGTCATCATAATTATGGTCATACCTAACAATAGATGGTCATCATAATTATGGTCATACCTAACTTCAGTGATGCTTGCGGAACTCGACTTCGTCTCGTTCCTTACCACATCACTGTCGTGGCAATAATCACGTTAAACCACACCCTATCGTATATATAATACAATAATCACGTTAAACCACACACTATCGTATATATAATACAATAATCACGTTAAACCACACCCTATCGTGTAATATTGCTTAAATATACTCCATCAGAGATTCAAAAGTGCTAGCATTGTACATTTCAAGTTAAAGTGGGTGCACGGTATATACGTCACGGTCGCAACCCTTGAGGTTTTCAATACCCAGATATATTTGTTGTGTTTCATTTTATATGCTATCCATCTTCAGTTCATTTCGTATTATTTTAAAAGTAGGCTAACTACAGTTGAACTTCAATGGACTTATATGGGCTTCTAAATAGCATATAAAACGAAACACAACAAATCTGGGTATTGAAAACCTCAAGGGATGCGACCGTGACGTATATACCGTGCGACCACATTCAGTTGAGATTTACAATGCTAGCACTTTTCACAAACTGATTTGAATAATTATTATAGTACACTGTGGGTTGTATATTGAGATGGCAGGTATGTGACATTGAACAAAGGACAAATCAAACATATGGGACACTTTATTAGAACACAAGGCTATACAGCGTCAGTAATGAACCAGTGAAATGAGGGTGTTTTATGATGCCTCTCATAGGGATTGCATTGGCAGCTGCAGTACACCGTTGAAACGGACCTGAAGTGGGGGCGCTGTCTCATTTGGGGGCGTGACATTTGTAGTCCCTGTGTGTCTCTATATAGGGGGAGGGGCTGTCTTAAGCCAAATTCCAATACCCAAAATCTCGGCCACTCGCTCACTCCCACTCGGTCACTGACCCGGAAATGGTTAACGTTCCAATTGTTAATGTGGAGTCGAGTGGAGGAGCCGAGTGGGCTCTCCGAGACCTCATAGAGCGAGTGTACATCAGGGGCAGCTCGGTGGTGTATGTTGTCTCCTCATAGAGCGAGTGTACATCAGGTGCAGCTCGGTGGGGTATTTTGTCTCCTCGCAGCGGATTTCCGCATCACGTGTTTTTCCTTCTCTAGTGACATAAGTCCTCCCCCTCCACATGTGGCACAGAAAACACTGCTTGAAACCTGATACTATGCACCCCCCCCCCCCCCCCCCCCCCCGCCCCCAATCCATTAGCGCTGCGGCTGACCCATGCGAGACACACACATGCACGCACACACGCACAAACATTAAACTAAAAAGCATTGTTGTTTGTTGAAGAGACACATTTTCGCTGAATTAATAGAGCTTCAGAATCATAAAGTAGCCTATGAAAGTGAAAGGACCACAACAAGCCACTGGCTTTTTTGTGTGATATAAGCATAATAAAAGTAGGCTATATTGTGCGCACTTCATCTGCCTCAAAGGCTATTTCTGACTGCTATGAATGACGGTGACAAAAATGTATTTATTTATATGTGGACTGAACAGATTATAAATCAGAGACTACCTAATTCCTGTGTACGTTCTCTGCAAAGACCGTCGGAGGAGGGACTGTTGGAGGGGGGGGGGGGGGGTGCGGGCAGGTCAAGAATGCCTTCACAATCATATAATTATAATATATAAGTTTGCGCATCCTGGCGCTTATTCACTATTTCAATTTCAATTTCAGGAGCCTTGCACATGTTACCATATACACATTGGCCTCGGTTACATGCACAAAGTGATGAATTGTCTATTCTGTAGACTGTACGGTTCCAGTGATCCAGCTGTGTGACACTGTATTGTTCCACCACTCTTTTCTTTGGCAATGTAAACGTAACGATATAAAAGTAATGACAACAAACCAGCAGATTATTGTAACCTACTGTATGTTAATGTTTTACAGTTCAACCAACAGCTGTAGACAGGATGGCCAGTGGAACCTCAGCTTCCATCACTGGTGAGTTCTATCAACCCTTTAAAACTGGGAAAGGATCTGTGTGGTTTTAGAGTTCAGCTAAACGTAAATATATAGGCCTATATACTGTATAGCAATGTAGTTTTATCAGAAAACTCTTAGGATTTATAGCAGATCTATAGCGTAGCAGATGTATAGCAGATCTATAGCATAGTAGCCAAAGACATATCATTCTGGGTGTCCTTGACTTGAGATCTACTGATTTAGAAGGCATTTGTAGAATCAGCCTCAGGTCTTAATGGATTAAATCAGATGAAACCAACAAACTGATACTAGTTTAGTCACATCTGTGATTTTTATCAATATTATGTTTATTTTTCCAACCAGGGAAGAACAGCGAGCCGTCAGAACTGAGCATTGTTCTGATCGGTGGAAATCTCAGTGGAAAGAGTTCAGTAGGAAACCTCATCCTGGGCAGAGATGGTTTTAGAACAAACACAACTAAGAGTGTCATGAGACAAGAGTTGTCAGGGAGACAGGTCAGTGTGGTCAACACTCCAGGATGGGAGTCTGATTTCCCCCTAGATCTGACCCCAAAACTGACCCAGTTAGAAATCCAACATAGTGTGAGTCTGTGTCCTCCAGGACCACATGCCTTCGTCCTAGTGATGCCATTGGACGTCCCATATGAGGGAACAGATCTGTCAGCAGAGGAGCATGTGAGTCTTCTCCTCAGTAACCGAGTGTGGAAACGTGCTATTATGGTGTTCACTGTAGCTGATAAAACCAACATGAGACCTGATCTCATTAGATCTGACTCTGACTTAAGATATCTCACTGAGAAATGTGAAGGCCGCTTCCATGTTCTTAACATCAGTGACAGAGGAGATGGTAGTCAGGTCACACAGCTGATGGAGAAGATAGATCAGATGGTGAAGAGTAGTGGTGGTCACTATGAGACAGAAGAACACGTCTCAGAGGAACTGAAGGAGAAGGAGAGAAATATCAGCAGAAGAGCAGAACAAAGGAGGACAGACTCTCTGAAACGAACCACTGGACTTCCAGAAGATACTGGTACACACACACACACACACACACACGCACACACACACACACACACACACACACACACACACACACACACACACACACACACACGCACACTCACTATCTAGTCTAGGTAGTAATGTACATTATTATTATTATATATTATTATTATGTCTCCTGGTGAACTTTTGTACTGAACTGTACACTGAACACACTTTTCTACTGTTTTTTAACAATGAGATTTTTCGATATTAAGAACAACATATAATTCCCTGGACATTGTATCCTGGTTCTTTAATCATTCCTAATATGGGCACATTCCCAAACAGATCTACAAGCTCATAACACAACATATTGTGTTAATTGTGAGCTTGTAGATCTGCTATTGTCTTGCTATTTTTACTGCGATGAATGATGAAATAATGATATGTCTCCAGTTTTTAAATAAGAAACTGTCAAAGTGAAAGTAAACAATGTTTTCTCTGACAGGACTGACTGACCTCAGGATTCTGCTCTTGGGAAGGCAGTTGTCTGGGAAGAGTTCAGCAGGAAACATCATTCTAGGAGGAAGTGGTTTTAAAGTTAGTGAGACGGGTCAGAGGTCAGCACAGTGTGAGGTGAGACAGGGTAGCGTAGCAGGGAGACAGGTGACAGTGGTGGACTCACCAGGCTGGTACTACAACCGTCCACTACAGGACACCTCAGAGATGGACAGACTGGAGATCCAGGACAGTGTGTCTCTCTGTCCTCCTGCACCACATGCTGTCCTTCTGGTCGTTCCTCTTCATACAGCATTCACCAAAGCACAGAGAGTAGCAGTAGAGGAACACATGACCCTTCTGTCACAGAGCGCGTGGAGTCAGGCTATAGTCCTGTTCACCGGTGGAGACCTTCTGGGAGACAGAAGCATCGAGCAGCACATCGAGGCTGAAGGAGAAGACCTCCGCTGGCTTGTTGACACATGTGGGAGCAGGTACCATGTCTTCAACAACCAGAAGACAGATGACACTCAGGTCACAGAGCTGCTGCAGAAGATGGAGGAGATGGTGGCAGGAAACAGAGGACACTATGAAGATGGTGGAGATGTCTCAGAGACGACGTCAGAGAGGAAGAAGATCAGAGAGGAACATGTCCACACATTGATGACCAAGACACAGAGACAAAGAACTGCTCTGAAAGCTCTGTTTGAAGGTGATGTTTCTGTGTGTGTGTGTGTGTGTGTGTGTGTGTGTGTGTGTGTGTGTGTGTGTGTGTGTGTGTGTGTGTGTGTGTGTGTGTGTGTGTGTGTGTGTGTGTGTGCGCAGGTGCGTGCGTGCGTGCGTGCACATGCCTGCGCGTGTGAATCCCACATATTAATAGAAAAGATAATGTGTAAATCAACAAACAAAAACATTAATTTAAACAGCATTGATGTCACGGTCTCACATCATCTACCAAAACACAGAAGACAGTCGACCTGCTGCTATATCATTATATCATTGATCTGGTGACGCACGGTTAGAGATTCACCGTCGGGAAAATTTGGGATTGCGTGTGCGTGTGCGTGTGTGTGTGTGTGTGTGTGTGTGTGTGTGTGTGTGTGTGTGTGTGTGTGTGTGTGTGTGTGTGTAAAAAAAAATTGCGTTTGTGTGTGTGTGTAAAAAAAATGTGCGTGTGTGTGTGCGTCAGGAGAACATCAGAGTCTACCAGAGGTGAAGGTGATGCTGGTTGGTGGAGAACAGGATCAGAGAAGCAGAGCTGGAGATCTCATACTGCAGGATGTTGTGTTTAAACGAACTCCACTCAAGGTGAGTAATATTATATGAATGTGATGTTATAATTATAATGATAATAATTTTTTATCTTGAAAATGTAACAACTACTAATTTAGAAGGTATTTGTAGAATCAGCATCTTAACCCATTTTGGGCAGGAAGCCCTTTTGGTGTTTCAAGCATTATGTTATGCTTTAGCTGTTGAAAAAAAGAAGATCTACAAGCTCATAGTGCAGCACTGAGTGCCGCACTACGAGCTTGTAGGTCTGCTATTTATGAAAAATGCGGCGCAAATCTTTGAAAAAATATTCTTTCAGAGCGAACGTGTGTGTGTGTGTGTAGGGGGGTCCCTGGACTGGAACAACATATTTTGAGATGGGGGTCGGCGGCCAATTATGTATAATTTTTGGGTCCTTGACATGAAATATTGAGCTGATGAGGTTTTTCAGAAAATTGTCATGATTTAGAAGACATTTTTTAAAATTTCGACGTCAGGTCTAACTGGATTAATGGGTTAATAAACTGCTCTGAACATCCTGTGGAGAAGATAGAATGTCAAATTGACAGCTTTCAAACACAGAGTTTAAACTTTTAGAGATTTGTTCGTTTCAGAATTCAGATTACGGCACAATATTAATCCCATATTACTGTCACTGTTAGACAAAGAAAATGAGAATAATATATTCAGTGAGTAAGATTGAAGAGCAACTCCAGTGAGGACAGAATAGAGTGAATGTTTTGATTATTATGACTAACATACAGTAAGCTTCATATTCCAGGAGTTTAAAACCCAGACTAAACTGACAGAATGTGTCAGACAACAGAGACTAAGGTCACATTCTCACCTAATACTTCGGTAGACTCATGCGTATGGGCGGAGATTTTGGGATTCTTGCATATTTAATTTGCTGCAGTTTGCCTTCACACTGTCATCCGTAGCAATTGGAAACGCAGCAGGGGGGACCTTTATCAATGTGTTCCATTCATAAACCTAGCCTACAACACAGCCTACAACACAGTGAACTCTATGGTGATAAAATTATACTCATAACGTGCATGTGTCGTGCCGTCTGGGACTGGACCCCCCCCCCCCCCCCCCAGCTCTCTCGCTCTCTCATTATACATGCAGCAGCCACGCCACGCACTTTTGGGCATGGAGGCACAGCGCTGAGCACACCGATATAACAGACAGCAGCGCAAAATGTTTACAAGTTTACAAGTCGAGATGAAAGTCCCTGCTCCCCAGTCCCCACACAGTGACAGCTCCATGTTTACGGCACAGACAGACAGACAGAATATTCTGTAGGCTATAATACACTGCAGTGTTTTTATGTGTTTTCTTAAGCAATTGATTAATGTACTCCGACCACGTCTATCCAAGGTAACGGGACATCTTTGCGCTGCGTAAAATATGCCTTCTCCGTCTCCAACTGTGTTCAGCTCCTCACCCGCCACATTGTTTGCTTCATTTCCTTTATTTACTGCGGATTGCATTCACACCTGCACCAAATCGTAATCAAGTGCGATTGGAAGCGAAGCGAAACCCCCGTTTTTGCTCGGAGTAAAATGCGGTTCTTTGATACGCATTAGGATTCGAATGAGCCTTCACACCTGTCAAACGAAGTGCACTTTCTGAAAATGCGCAGCAGGATTCGTTTTAATCGCAGCAAAGCTCTCTGGTGAGAATGTGACCTAACATACAGTAAACTTCATATTCCAGGAGTTTAAAACCCAGACTAAACTGACAGAATGTGTCAGACAACAGAGACTAACATACAGTAAACGTCATAATACAGGAGTTTAAAACCCAGACTAAACTGACAGAATGTGTCAGACAACAGAGACTAACATACAGTAAACTTCATATTCCAGGAGTTTAAAACCCAGACTAAACTGACAGAATGTGTCAGACAACAGAGTGAAGTTGCTGGAAGAACAGTGAGTGTGGTGAACTGTCCAGACTGGTCGACTACACCTCCATCACAGAAGACCAAAGACGTCCTTCTACACGGTGTGACTCTGTGTTCTCCTGGACCCCACGCTGTCCTGGTGACTGTTCCTGTCTGGTCCAGTTTCTGTGAAGCTGACAGGAGATCAGTGGAGGAACACATGGAGCTGCTGGGGGACAGAGTCTGGAGACGCGCTCTGGTTCTGTTCACATGGGGATGGTGGCTGGGAGGGAGACGTGTTGAGGAGTACATCGAGTCTGAAGGAGAACCTCTGAGGTGGATCCTGGAGAAATGTGGCTACAGGTACCATGTTCTGCATGGTCTCAACTGGGACATTTCAGAAGTCACAGAGCTGATGGAGAAAATAGAAGACATGGTGATGAGGGACAGAGGACACTTTGGACCTTCAAGACAGATGACCCTGATTGAACGACTGAAAGGACAGAAAACCTTAACAGAAAAAGAATGGAAGAAGAGAGAGCAGGAGATGATAGAGAGGATGTGGAGGTCTGTGACGACGGAGCCAGAAGAACCAACCCTGCCAGCTGTCAGGAGAAGGAACAGCATGGAGCATCTTCCTCCAAGCAGTGAGTATCAATATCCTGTCTGCAGCATATTGGCATTGTTCCTGAGTGCGTGCGACCTTGTGGGTCCTTAAGAGGTCAAGAGGAACAGTATCATGTAGGGTTTTCACATCCAGTTGTTTTTATTTTTTGTCTGTTGTCTTGTGTTCCAGTGAGTGTGTTTATATTGTCAGTGTAAATGTGTTGCTGTCTGTTGTCTTGTGTTCCAGTGAGTGTGTTTATATTGTCAGTGTAAACGTGTTGCTGTCTGTTGTCTTGTGTTCCAGTGAGTGTGTTTATATTGTCAGTGTAAACGTGTTGCTGTCTGTTGTCTTGTGTTCCAGTGAGTGTGTTTATATTGTCAGTGTAAATGTGTTGCTGTCTGTTGTCTTGTCTTCCAGTGAGTGTGTTTATTATTGTCAGTGTAAATGTGTTGCCGTCTGTTGTCTTGTGTTCCAGTGAGTGTGTTTATATTGTCAGTGTAATGTGTTGCTGTCTGTTGTCTTGTGTTCCAGTGAGTGGAGGAACTCGCTCTTCAGGATATGACACCGCCAGTAAAGCTCCAAGCCTCACTGATGCTGATGTAAGTGTGAGAGAGGAAGATGTTTCATAGATGAAACATTTAAGTTCTCATTTCATTACTTTATGTTTCATTGTGTTTTCAGTCTTCTGTGGTGACGGGGCTAGAAGAATCAACCCTGCCAGCTGTCAGGAGGAGGAGAAGCATGGAGCATCTTCCTCCAAGCAGTGAGTATCAATATCCTGTTTACATCATGATGTCATCACTGTCAGATGGAAACCTGTACTGTATGTCCAATAATGTTACTTTTCAGGAAATAAAAAGAGGCTGTGTTTCAATGGGTAGTAATTATTTAGTCACAGCTGTTGTTAATACTTTTTATTGGTTCAATAGTTATAAGACACACAGCCAGACTACTTATGGCATTAATTTAGGAAAAAAATAAGTGATAATTATGTAATCGTGTAATGTAATGTGTTGCTGTCTGTTGTCTTGTGTTCCAGTGAGTGTGTTTATGTTGTCAGTGTAAATGTGTTGCTGTCTGTTGTCTTGTGTTCCAGTGAGTGGAGGAACTCGCTCTTCAGGATTTGACACCATGAGTGTCGTTTCAAGCCAGGCAGAGACCAGTGTAAGTGTTTCCATTGTGGTCTACAGTATGTATTACATTAATCAACATAGGATAACACTTTGTTGATAACTAGCTTTAGTTACAAATGCAAATGTAATTGATCATATTTTTCCATTGTTGTTTTTATATAGGAAGATAAAAAAATATGTAAGTGCTGATGATTGATATACCATCTATCTGATATATCGAGATGATATTTGTGCTTTTTCACTAATTAAAATGTTCCCTCTCTTTCCTGTTGATAAGGAGATACGACAGAAGACTCTGTTTGAGAGACTGACAGGAGTTAAAACTCTAACAGCAGAAGAATGGAAGAAGAGAGAGGAGGAGCTGATCGATACGATGTTGACGCTTGTGATGACGGAGCCACAAGAACCAAGTAGTGAGTCTTACTGTTGTCCTCTTATGTGGACATACATTACTTACTAAAATGTGTGTTTGTGCATTTCATAAAATAACAAGATTGGATTCATTTTCATTAAAGTGTCACGGTCCGCTCCTCGGACCGTGAACTTTGAGTATCTTGTCAATATCATGTCAGTTTCATGTCAAGTCATGGTCAGTAATGTCAGTTTCTTTGACATTCATTGTATAGTTTCATGTCTAGTAGTATCGGTATCAGTATCTAGCTCCATTAAATTGGAACCCCTTATCTATGCTGTTACGCTTTAGCAGTTTAATTGTTGCCATGTGCCTAAGTTAAGTTTTTGTCACGGTCCACTCCTCGGACCGGGAACTTTGACTGTCCTTTATTTGAGATTGGACTTTAATATGTAGTTCTGTCATTTCATTGTTTTCAGCATGTTTGTATGTAATTGCTCATGTGTTCCTGCCTTGTAATTTGTCAGTGTTTCCACCTGTGTCCTTTTAGTCCCCCAGCCTATCCTATTGTTGATTGTATTTTGGTTCCACCTGTGCCCTGTTATCCTGTGTGTATTTAAGTCCTGTGTTTGCATATTGTTCTGGTTGGTTCGTACTGTCAGGAGTGAGTACGGAAGAGGACCCAAATGCAGGCGACAGTAGGCAGAGCAATAAATTTAAAAGGATTTATTAAATCAAACTGAGGTTCTTCCAAAAACAGGGCAAAAAGGCATGGCAAAACACAGAAACTATACAGGGACTCACACCACAGGGAAACAACGAACCAACCAGAACAATATGCAAACACAGGACTTAAATACACACAGGATAACAGGGCACAGGTGGAACCAAAATACAATCAACAATAGGATAGGCTGGGGGACTAAAAGGACACAGGTGGAAACACTGACAAATTACAAGGCAGGAACACATGAGCAATTACATACAAACATGCTGAAAACAATGAAATGACAGAACTACATATTAAAGTCCAATCTCAAATAAAGGACAGTCAAAGTTCCCGGTCCGAGGAGTGGACCGTGACAAAAACTTAACTTAGGCACATGGCAACAATTAAACTGCTAAAGCGTAACAGCATAGATAAGGGGTTCCAATTTAATGGAGCTAGATACTGATACCGATACTACTAGACATGAAACTATACAATGAATGTCAAAGAAACTGACATTACTGACCATGACTTGACATGAAACTGACATGATATTGACAAGATACTCAAAGTTCACGGTCCGAGGAGCGGACCGTGACAGTACCTCCCTCCCAACGGACGGCTCCAAGACGTCCAACAAGGACCACCAAACAAGGGTGGGTGGCGGGGGTGAGGAGAGAGCCAGAAGCAGGGAAACAAGGGCAGAACAAGGGGCAGAGTGGGGCAGAACCAGGGCAAGGAACAAAACAGAACTGGCAGGGTCAGGGCAAAAATACTGAGCCAGTAGGACTGGACAGGACAGGACCGGGCAAGGGAAGGGCAAGGAACACGTGACTCAAGGCTAAAAGACAGAGGAGCAGACGAACAGGTAAAACAGACATAGGAAAGGACAAATACAAAGACAAGCACAACCAAACTAGACAGACACAAAACACAGCCAACAGACATCACAGACTAGCAGACGGCAGACAGCTAGTTGTAATTCTGAACTGGACAGAGACACAAGAAAACACTGACAAAGAGACAGAGGACAGGGCAAAAACGTACAGACTCACACAGATAGACAGGAGGGCAGACACACAGACAGACATGCAGAAAGGCACATAGACAAACACATGGGCACCAACTGAGACATACCAACAGACAAACAGATTACCTGACAAACTGCCAGGCAAGCAGACATACAGGCGACTTGACACAACAACACGTGGGAAAACAAGTGGGAGGAAAAACTGGACTGGGGAGTAAATAGGCGGACAAGCTGACTGGCAGACAGACTAGCAGACAAACACAAGGGGAGACAAGCTGACAGACAGAATGGGAGATCGGTAGACGGGCTGGGTAGTGGACTAGCTAAACCTCTTTCTGTAGGGCCGGCCATAATAGGATGGAACAGAGGGGGCTGAGAAGAGGAAGCAGTTTGGGGAAAATGAGGGACAGGGATGCGGGGAACAAATGTCCTGGTGGAAGGGAAAACAGTGGAGTTGGACTGGGGAACTGGAGACGGAGGGCCAACTACAAGAGGGACAGAACTACAGACTGGGCCTAGGCCTGGGCTACAGACAGGGCTGGGGACAGGGCTGGGGACAGGGCTACAGACAGGGCTGGGGACAGGGCTACAGACAGGGCTGGGGACAGGGCTACAGACAGGGCTGGGGACAGGGCTACAGACAGGGCTGGGGACAGGGCTACAGACAGGGCTGGGGGCAGGGCTACAGACAGGGCTGGGGGCAGGGCTACAGACAGGGCTACAGACAGGGCTACAGACATGGCTGGGGACAGAGCTACAGACAGGGCTGGGGGCAGGGCTACAGACAGGGCTGGGGACAGGGCTACAGACAGGGCTACAGACAGGGCTGGGGACAGAGCTACAGACAGGGCTGGGGGCAGGGCTACAGACAGGGCTGGGGACAGGGCTACAGACAGGGCTACAGACAGGGCTGGGGACAGAGCTACAGACAGGGCTGGGGACAGAGCTACAGACAGGGCTACAGACATGGCTGGGGACAGAGCTACAGACAGGGCTGGGGGCAGGGCTACAGACAGGGCTGGGGACAGGGCTACAGACAGGGCTACAGACAGGGCTGGGGACAGAGCTACAGACAGGGCTGGAGACAGGGCTACAGACAGGGCTGGGGACAGGGCTACAGACAGGGCTGGGGACAGAGCTACAGACAGGGCTGGAGACAGGGCTACAGACAGGGCTGAGGACAGCTGACACACCTACTGTCAGGAGTGAGTACGGAAGAGGACCCAAATGCAGGCGACAGTAGGCAGAGCAATAAATTTAAAAGGATTTATTAAATCAAACTGAGGTTCTTCCAAAAACAGGGCAAAAAGGCATGGCAAAACACAGAAACTATACAGGGACTCACACCACAGGGAAACAACGAACCAACCAGAACAATATGCAAACACAGGACTTAAATACACACAGGATAACAGGGCACAGGTGGAACCAAAATACAATCAACAATAGGATAGGCTGGGGGACTAAAAGGACACAGGTGGAAACACTGACAAATTACAAGGCAGGAACACATGAGCAATTACATACAAACATGCTGAAAACAATGAAATGACAGAACTACATATTAAAGTCCAATCTCAAATAAAGGACAGTCAAAGTTCCCGGTCCGAGGAGTGGACCGTGACAAAAACTTAACTTAGGCACATGGCAACAATTAAACTGCTAAAGCGTAACAGCATAGATAAGGGGTTCCAATTTAATGGAGCTAGATACTGATACCGATACTACTAGACATGAAACTATACAATGAATGTCAAAGAAACTGACATTACTGACCATGACTTGACATGAAACTGACATGATATTGACAAGATACTCAAAGTTCACGGTCCGAGGAGCGGACCGTGACATAAAGAATGATTAGTAGGCTGAGGAGATCAATATTTAGGGTGACCAGTTGCGTGAAGTCCCTCATTTCCAAGACTTTTCAGGCGTCCCACAAACTGAGACCCTGTCCCACATTGGGCATAGGGCAATATATTTGCAAACAAAGTATCTTGCTTTCAAATAAGTCAGGACACTGTCAAAGTGCACGTGGTCAGGTAGGACACCTACTGGACGACAAGAGGTACTGCATAAATCTCAAAAGAAAACTATCATTCCCAGACATGTCCTCTCCATTATAGTTACAGAGTGACCAGACGTGTCCCTTTGCGTGGGACAGCCCCTCAGGCATCAAACTGAAACCCTGTCCCACATTGTGACTGACAGGCATCAGCGTTAAAACTGAGACCCTGTCCCACATTGTGACTGACAGGCATCAGTGTTCAAACTGAGACCCTGTCCCACATTGTGACTGACTGGCATCAGCGTTCAAACTGAGACCCTGTCCCACATTGTGACTGACAGGCATCAGTGTTCAAACTGAGACCCTGTCCCACATTGTGACTGACAGGCATCAGTGTTCAAACTGAGACCCTGTCCCACATTGTGACTGACAGGCATCAGCGTTAAAACTGAGACCCTGTCCCACATTGTGACTGACAGGCATCAGTGTTCAAACTGAGACCCTGTCCCACATTGTGACTGACAGGCATCAGTGTTCAAACTGAGACCCTGTCACACATTGTGACTGACTGGCATCAGCGTTCAAATGCCCTAATTAATAGTCAGTCCTCAATAGTTGGCATTCTGTTGTAAAGCTCTCTGTCATCTTGCTGGAAAAGAGACAACCTCTTTTCCAGCAAGATGTTTTTAAGCCTGTTATAATAGGCTAATATGAGAAATATCCCCTAGGCTACAGTAGCATTTTAAACAAAATGTTTTTATTCTAAGTGTAAATGTGTGTGTTTGTTGTCTTGTGTTGCAGTGAGTGGTGACACACCTTCTGCCAAGGTCTCAGATTGGCTGAACAGACATCCTGGACCAATGGCGCCCTCTTCAGGACATGACACCATGAGCATGGCTCCTCCCAGCCAGGCAGACACTGGTGATGTGAGAGATGAAGATGTTTCATAGATGAAAACTTTATTAGGCTTGAGTTATACTTTGTTGCACACACCGGTGTCATGGATCAGATAAGGTACACAGGCTGACACAGTTAGAACATGCAAACTGTGGTAACTTCATAGAAAGAGTAATCTGCGTAGAGTTATTTACAATCAGGTCTGTACATACAATGTCTCTGTTAGGAGCTGTCATCACCCCAGGGGGTCACGGGACAGTTCTAATCTTGATGAAATATCTCAACTGTGTTCAGGGAGCTTCCTGCTCTGCTATACAATGTATTTGTGATTCAATCAGTTAGACCTGTTAATAATACATTACATTCTACCTTTGTGACATTGTCGCGTTTATTCCGGGTGGTGGGCTCATTATAGTATTAAGTGCCGACCCAGCTTATATTTGTAACTTCATGTTGTGTTGTATATGTTAGATGTTAGTGCTACTAAGGAAGTTCACTGCCTCTACAGAAAATACTCCGTGTTATAGAAGAACAGAAATCCTCTTATCAACCAATTACAGTATCTCAGGGATGTAGATATTAATACAGTTAATTGGGAGGTAAAATGTGTTTATGCTACTACTAGAGGAATGCGGTGTTTACATATACATATGTTGTGTTTCTTTGTGTTTCAGTTTATTACCTGCTAATGCCTAATATCGCGACCTCTGAATCTTGTGATAATGATAAGAACAATTAGTTGTGGAAGCTATTGAACTATATCTAAACACGGGCCAGACAAGGCAAATGAGGCTTTTACTGTACACAAGTTTAGTAGAAGTGTGTTTGTACGTGTATGAGTGTGTTATGAGATTGTAGTAATAAAATGGCCGGAAAATAAGTGATTGTTTGCGAGCCTTTATTGCAACTTGGAGGAAGTGTGTGTTTGAGTAATATAACGGTGTGTGTTTAAATCACGAATTACCCATACCTGTTCGTTAACTCCTTTACGGAGGGTTGAATCAATAGTTAAACAAAGTTATGAAACAGCAAAGTTTAATTATATCCGTACAGACATTATGTGTTAAATAAGGTTCCACATACCTTATAATATAGTATTGCCTTTTGAGGCCCTAGGCAACATATTATATTGAGGCCCCCCCCTCCTGCTTTTCCACGCCGGGGGGGGTGCTAGCCCACCAAGGGTCCAGAAAATTTTGTAAATTTGCCATGAAAATGCTTCAATCTGGTGCACTTTGAGATCAAAATTAAGAAGCTAGGTGGGGGCCACATGTGGCCAGTAGCCCATGTAAGGGATACATGAAAAAAATAAAATCTTCTCCCTGTGACGAGGCCCCCTCAGTGGTTGAGGCCCTAGGCGACCGCCTAGTTCGCCTATGCCTAGAACCGGCCCTGCCCACCCGTTGTCAGTGGGTATATAGAGCGTCGCAGTCCCTCCCCCTTTCAGAACAACGAGTGGCCCAGGAAATGAACCGCAATGCATTTTGACCCATAGGCATTTCTTAAATTATTTATTTAAAGACCCTTTAAGCGTCGTACGAAGCCAACTCTTGTCGCGACAAAAATCATGACAACACACACAATATTTTGGACCAAACAAATAATTACAAAGAAGAAAAACAACAACAAAAGTGTTGTAACCTGCCGTTTCTTTCTACTTTCTAATTATTTTTTTGGTCCAAAATATTGTGTGTGTTGTCAAGACAAGAGTTGGCTTCGTACTTGGATTAAATTAATAATTTAAGAAATGCCTATGGTGAAAATGCATTGCGATTCATTTCCTGGGCCACTCGTTGTTCTGAAAGGGGGAGGGACTGCGACGCTCTATAGCCTACTACCAGTAAGACGCCCTGAGCGTGAAAAGTGACCTCGCCCCAAAAGGACGAGAAGCACGCATCCGCCTGGGTGACGGCAGACTGCTGGGCGAGTGCTGGCTGTTTTTTTTTTCATTTTAGGTTTAAAAGTAACATTGTTTTTTTTGGGTTTTTTTAAGTGAAAAACGAATTATACGTTAGTACCCGGACCCGTAGAAGGTGGACCTGGATTGGCCATGTCCTCATGAATGTCATATATGTCATAGGCTCTGACCTCTATAGTCCCATAGTGCAGTTTAGTTCAGCTACAGTTTGACTTGGCTGAGATGAAGACGCTTTGTCAATCACTTGTGGTCCTTCTGTGTTTGCTAATATTGTGTGCAAATGCCCAAAGGTATACAAGTCAAAGTGTGTTATGTGTTATGTGTGTGCGCATGCGTCCTAAGGGGAAAACTAACTGGTCTTTTTTTACCAGGACAACATACGGACGGACACTCAGAGCAGAGACAGTTGTGTTCCGCTCGTAATAAGAATGCAGAAACCGACTAAAATCTCTCATCCCGGCAGGGCCGAAAAGCCGGGGAAGAAAGCGGTTTTATTCAATTTATGGGGAGTCGCGCTGGATTCCCGACCCGATGACGTTTTCCACAAGTTTGAGGAGACCCATAAACTTCCACGGTAGGAGAAACGGTCCTCCATGTCTGAGCAACATCAGCCAGCGATAGGCCTTATTATGTAAATGAACGCCAAGTCAAATATCATAATTATGCTCATTATTACTCACTCTGTAATAAATATTGGTAAATCTATTCGTGAGTTGTCCGACTGAGCTCATTTCATGTACTTTTCCAGTGGTTTTCTGTCCCAAATCACCTCCAGAGAGTCCAGCGCTATGACCAAAGCAGAACGAGGAGAGCTGTCCCTGGTTCAGGTGCCAATAACCTTTTTACATTCACTCCAATTATCTCTCTCTCTCTCTCTCTCTCTCTCTCTCTCTCTCTCTCTTGTTGAATCCATTTGATGATGACATATTGAATATTGATATTACTCAATTGACTGATGTCACGGTGCCATGGTCGTGCTGTCATCAGAAATGTATTACCGCTGTGTCTGTGTGTGTGACTGACGTGACGTCCTCCTCCTGTTAACCCATTCTGACCTGAGATCAGATTCATACGAGGTTTCCACTGGACACACACTGGTCTGATGAACCCATTCTGACCTGAGATCAGATTCTAAAAGTCGTTCTTCGATTTTTCAAAAATAGCAGACCTACAAGCTCGTAGCGCGCCACTCTGTGGCGCGCTATGAGCTTGTAGATCTGCTATTTTTCAATAGCTAAAGCATAACATGATGCTAACACCAAAATGGGTTCCCGTTCAGAATGGGATATCAAATTGTGTATTGTGTCTAAATGAACGGATAGTTGAACAATGCATTGTGTCCAACATACTGTACATACATGTCAACCACTGAAAGAAATACTCCTTTTCATGCAGCCTTCTTTCATGTCTGCGCTGGCACATACTTACTATACTTTCATCAAGTGACAAGTGCTATAATCTTTCAGCCAATTGTCCAATTATCTGGAACTAGAAATAGCTTACTCAGACCAAAAACAAACAACCCCCTGACCTGTTCCACAGCATAGATGTTTGTTCTCCTCAGTGGCGGTTAGGGTGTTCCACGGGCCCTGAGGCGAGGTCAGAATCAGAATCAGAATCATTTTATTTGTCATTTTCCTATGTACTTGCATACAAAAGAACATGAAATATCGTTTCCCCTCAGTTATTTGCAGTGCAACATAAAACATAGAGCCTATTTAAAAACACAAGCTAAAAACTAAAGCCAAACATGGACAAACATTTACAAAGAGCCCCAGTATGCCCAGAGCCGGACTAACAATGGAACTAGGTGGAGCTTAAGCGCCAGGGCCCGAAGCTTGCAGGGCCCGGTACGAGACTATAGGTACAGATGTTGCTTCTTTCGAAAAATATAACGCAACATAGGAACCCCCGCTAGTGTTTTTGGTCTTCGTCTGACAGTTTCTGTTTCTGTAGCAGTTTTCTGGAGGGGGGGGGGGGGGGGGGGAGTCGGTTTGGGGGGTGTTCCCGACGGGCCACAGGGCCCCCTTCCTTCCATTTGTACACTATCCGGGCTTCCATTTAGTTAAATGTCTACATACTGTAACTGTAACACACTCTGACACCCAAATCATAATATGATCTTTATCTATTTTTCTTTTTTGCCACGTTCGCCCTGTGTCTTACTTGAGATCCTAGCTATAGATGTATTTGGTTCGGGCGACACCTGCTGCCAGATGATGAGAACTACAACTGTGTGTTCCGTTTTGTAAAGGGCTCTCGTCCGAGTAGTCCAGTATTCCTCTCGTCTACTTGACGTTTGTCACATTTACAAACTACATAATAGTTTTCATCATGGCTAATCATTTTTTAAGGGTCTGAACTTCCTCGTTCACTCGCCCATTGAACTGAACACCAGATCACAAGTTGCATCATCATAACTGCCTCAACGTAGGCCCCCTTTTCTCCCTCAGGTCTGCATGGTGAAGCCAACCTGGTAACCCAGACGTTTTTATTTACCCCAAATGTAACTATAGTCGACTACAACCCATACTAGTACAAGTCTATTTTGCAATAGACCGGTTGAGCACAGTAAAAGATAACAGCCAGAATGTAAAAACAGATTTGAAAATATAATATTCAATGTTTAATGGCTTTTGGGAATGTCAATATTAAAGCCATATTATCCATATTATTCCCTCAGGTCTGCATGGTGGTGATGCCATTAACCTGGTGGTCACCCCAAATTTAACTAGCCTATAGTCTACATACAACAACCCATACTAGTACAATTCCTTCTCTATTTTGCAATAGACCGGTTGAGCAAAGTAAAAGATAACAGCCAGAATGTAAAAACAGATTTGAAAATATGAATGTTTAATGGCTTTTGGGAACGTCCATAATAAAGTATTCAGTTCAAACATAATTTATTATTCGTATTCGTATTTTTCTTTCCTCTGTACATCTCTTCAAATCATTCAGCAAGGCCCAGCTTCAACAATGCTCTCCTTCTCAGTCGTCTCTCTCTCCACCTCTGTGTAACTGTTTTGGAATCCTTGCTTTCTGAACTTCAAGGATGGCCAGTAGCTCTTCCGTCCCTAAAAAAAAAAAGACAAAGAGAGAATGTCTGTTAGATGGAATTTGGAGGTAATGGACAGATTCAAGCAATAGCTTTGTTATTTTTATTGACTCAGGGGGAATGAAAATATGCAGCGTTCACCTGGAGGAGGTAAAGAGGCGATGCAGTAGCAGGGTGGGAGTTAATGTAAAGAGCCAAGAGAACCAGAGCCAAGAGCAACACGAGAGCCACCACTATACCAGCTATGACAGCAGTGTTAGCTGAACCGTCCCTCTGCTTGGGAGAACTTGTCTTCAGATCTGAGTGGGACAAAGGTCGTCCAGAATATTTACACATGACTATGAAAAAATATTCATGAAACAATGTTGATATCCATGAACACCTCAACTCACCATTACCATTCAAGAGGATGTGATGTTTGGTTTCATCTGGAGGCAGACAAACAATTACAATTAAATTAAATCATGTAAAGCAGCATACTCTGTAACTAACTAACTGCCAGGTAACACACAAGTGACGGCCTTGACTCACGATCAGTCTTACAGCCATTTTGTAGGGGACTCGAGGGGGTTGTGGCCTTAGAGTCAGGAGTCACAGAGGGACCAAAGGAACTGCCAGAACTTCCCCTGGAGTAATCTTCACATGTAATGTCTTTAATCTGTACACATATAATTATGTCAATAAACTAAATTGTGAGAAACATTTCAATCATTTCACAATTAATTCTGTAATTTCATAATAATTAATAATTTCCAACTACCTCCTCTGAACAGCCATAATCCAACCATTCTTGCCTGTGTCTGTCCATGCCATCTGAGCATCTGAACACACAATATACACAGCATATTCAAATAAAGCTTTAACAGTATAGGTGGGAGTTGTCCAGAGCAACTTGCAAAGTCCAATATACAGTATGTATAATACAGTATACAATAGATGGATAGATAGATAGATACTGTAGAATAGATTATACATGTGGATATGGATCTACAGACTCTGCAGTCCTACTCCTACTCACCTCTGGAGTACATTACACCAGCTACAGCTGGAGGTCTGGTTCACACACAGCTCACAGGTGTCATATTGCAGACAAGCTATCCCAGGAAGCCAAGGGAACAGAATGAGAGAAGCAAGAACATAGAGATTATTTTTTGAATACGGTCTCGTACCGTGAATGAGGCCAATATTCATACACCCCTTTGCTCATCCCTCCGTGGATACAATTTGGAGAGACACCACTTACTAGGCAGAGAAGAGAATTCAAAAGCAGTGTTGTTGGTAATTTTGGTAGCATCTATCTCAACCCGATGGTATTCATAAACTGTCCTTCGTTGGCCATCTATATGAGAGAGATCTGATTATTAGAATTGATTATTTCCAAAGATAGCAAAAAGAAGAGGGCGTGAATTAGCACAAGGATTGCTGACCTGGTGATTCCGGAGAAGGAAAGCGTACCATGAAGGCGTCAGACAAACCTGCCTTCACTGGATGCTGAGCTGAACCAATCACCTCCATTGGCAGAGGTATCTGATTATGAGAGGCACAGAAAGAAGTTAAATAGATGCATTTTGAATTAGGCTACGAGAAACACATGTTAATACCAGTAGATGTAATGTACATAGTGGAGGTGGGGTGAGACTCACATCTCGGTAGCTGAATGTGATGGTTCCTGTTCTCTACAGAGCAGCCTGAAAGGTGAAGGCCCCTTCTGCCTCTCTCCCATGGAGTCTGACCTTCTCCCACTGTACCACAAACTTATCACCTGTGGGAAGTACCGGTCAAGGAAGAGTCACAAACAAATAATCATGCAATCGATGGAACAAGATGCTTTGCAAAACAGCAACCACAAGATACCAACACCGTACCGTTGTCCAGGTACTGCACAGTGGATTCTTTTGAGTAGCTGGGGTCAAAGTTTGCCATTAGAGGGGCTATGTACTGTGTGGCTGTCAGCATACGGTGAGTAATGTCCCCCATGAAAATGAATCCTGAATATGGGCAAATGGGAGGAATGTTTCAAAACTAGCACAAATAGCATTACTTAGATTTAAAAAATAGAAAAGGTCAATGTAATCTTTCTGACAAATTAATACATGTACCTCCTGTTGCTATGGTAATCTGCCTCAGGTAATGTCCATAGAATGGAAAGCCAAATGACAGGGCAACCCTCTGGAGTGGAAGAAGAAAGATCGACAGAGAGAGACATGCTTTTATTTATACACATGCCTGTTGCAATGTGCAGAATTAAAATATCTTATTTTTCAAAAGCAGTATAGATTATTAATGAACACATTTCTTGTTTTTGACATAATAGAGGGGACACCCGGATTTGAACCAGGGACCTCTTGATCTGCAGTCAAATGCTCTACCACTGAGCTATATCCCCATATGAAACAGGGGTCAATTCCATTCAAAGGATCTTTATTGGCATGAGAAAACGTACGTTTACATTGCCAAAGGAAGTGTCAAAATATAATAAAAATCGTTGAAAATGGGGAAAGTATATACAGTTGGAGGGGGTACAGCATTTTGTAAACAGCTATGTCACATTGTGTCGTTATATACATGTTATACAGGGTCGTTATATACATATAATATTTATACCTGTATAATAAAAAGCTGTCAGTGTACAGCAAGTTCCTTTGCTGAAGACTGTGTCAACAACGATAGCCTTTCACTCTGCCTTACACTATTTGCATATAAGTGTGTGTGTGAATATGACACACCCTGTCTATGTGTATTGGACAGAATGCTGTGCATTCTAACTTATATGATTTTGACATAATAGAGGGGACACCCGGATTTGAACCAGGGACCTCTTGATCTGCAGTCAAATGCTCTACCACTGAGCTATATCCCCATATGATACAGCAGACAGACTACACAACACATCTATGTTCCTTTGCTAAAGTATGTGTCAACAGTAAGTTCATTTCGTTTTATTTGCACACGGTATGTTTGTGCATATGTGCATGCGTGCATATGGTATGTATAATGTGCGTGCATATGGTAAGTGCATACGACATGCGTGCATATGCGCATGAATATGACTTACCGCAGCCTGTCTGTGTGTATTGGACAGAATGCCGTGCATTCTGACTTGTCCATGCTGGAGGTCACTCATGTCTACCCAGAGTTCACGTGTGCGTATGTCCTCTGAGCCAAAACTACGCCATGTGTAATACCTGCCAGAAACCTCCTAGAAAACATAAAATAGAGAAATAGAGCGTCTATTTTTAGGGTTAAGTCTCTATATAAACTAATATATTTATCTAACAGACACAGTGAACTCTGAGAAAGTAGTTACTCTGACCAGAGACTACAGTCTGTCTCTGAACATTGCTGGGCATGTTACCTGCCTCACCACTAAGTGTGTCATGTTGTCTGGAAGAGTGTCAATGGTCACGTCAGTGCTCCTCCCTGGACCTCCCTGCTCATCCTAGCATGGCCTGAAGATGACCTCTGGGCTCTGTGGACAAGACGGTTGGCTCTAGAGCCGTCCTTATGTTGTGTCCCCAAGCTGTACCAATTATCTGGAGAAAATACATGAATAAACATTAGGATTAGTATATTTTGCTCTGTAACACATAGTGTAGTATTATGCAAGCAAGATGGTATTGTTTGCAACAATGGTGAGGCATTATACAGTCAGATTTCATTTATGCATTGTGCACAATTTTGAACATACACATAGAAAACAACAAACACAATAGACTAATGTGAGAAAACTAGGGGCAAACTGTCAGTTAAAATTATTATTCAGATGAATGCGATTATGTTTTGCTTAATGTGGCTCAGTGTTATTTTAACGATATGGTTTTTACATTTAATTCAATTTGATCACTCTATTACAATTAAGCAAATTTCACATTTATTTTATTCAATCAATTCTACATTTTGTGAAATTTAGCAGTGAAATGTAGAAATGTCTTGTTCTCGGAAACCTGTATGTGAAAAATAACAATCATCATTCATAACAGTATTGTGAAAGTGACAAGTTTGGTATTCATCAGACTGATCTCACTGATTCGTATGTAAGATAAGTCCAATAGAAAGGCCAAAGTCAACAAAGTCTGTCCTAGCCTCCCACCTCCCACCCCATGGGGAAAACATGATGACCACTCCAATGACCACTGGATACATCAAAATGACTAATGTCTTTATTCGTAAACCTTCTCAAATGTAACAAACAGTCACTCTTCCACCCTACAGCTACACTTCCGTGGTCACTTTCTGCACTGTCCATGTGTCCAGTATTAAAATGCACCAGATTTTCTTTTCTTTTGGCTCTTCAAAGCCAACTTTTTAAAATATCTTTATACTGATCTCAGAATAGCTTTCTGAATCTATTCTGAAGTGTGTTGTAGATGTAGTCTTTCATATTTGCCAGTGGTATTTTGTATTTTAAAAGGTGTACCTTCGTCAAAATGTAGGCTACTGTAGTTAAAACTATTTTCTAATTAGAAATATAAATGCATTTGTTTTCGTGAAAATGTAACAGCTATAGCTACATTTTAAGTATTGTAGCCTATTGCATAATTATAAACACACACATGCTATGACTTTAGGATGATAATAAAAACACGTCCAAATTAATGCCAGATCATTCTCGCAAAAACCCCTTGTCATCATGTTTGCAGATTAAGTTGTCCTTGATTAATTTATTTTGCAGCCCTTTTAGAAATATTACGGGAGGAGGTGTTGACGTCATGCCTCTAGCCTTTATAAAGTCTGGAGCCTCGCCCACTCCTGCACACGGGGTGCAAGACCTCTCGCCCTTGGCGAGCAGTCTGGGCAATTGGTCTAGGCGACTCGCCAAAAGGGGAAGTCCACTCGCCAAAAGGGGAAGACCACTGGGCCCGGGGCGAAATGTCTTCACCTTTTGGCGAGTGGACTTCCCCTTTTGACGAGTGTTTTCTTCACTTTCAGCAACTGCAGCCTTTGCTAGCTACTGTGCTAAATCCGTCTTTTATAGGATTTGATCAATCCATGACATCCATGCGGGTGAAATCCGTCGTTTATATAATTTGATCAATCCATGACATTGTTGTTAGAACAGCTCAAATATTGAATGTGAAGAAAAAGTGTAGTACAAATCCTGGTGTGATCTTCTTAAAAGTGGAAGGATCATAACACACGTCTAAGGTATGTTTTCCCCTGACTTTCTGTTGGTAAAGTTTTGACTCTTTCACATCAGTGCACGGCTGATTCAAGCCATGCATTTAGGGGTAAAAAGGTACCTAACACACGTTGGTTAGAAAGGCTTCTTCACACACACACACACACACACACACACACACACACACACACACACACACACACACACACACACACACACAGTCACACACGAAGCAGTAAAACATCGCAATTATCAACTTTTCGCTGCGCGCCTCACAAGGACAAGGCTATTGGATTTATTTGTGCTTCGTCTTTGCACAATGCACGTATAGGTAGGCATACATTGTGTAGAGCTGATCTACAGGCTGACAATGTGCCCCACATAATAGCGTATTCTTGGGACTGCGTGTGTGTGTGTGTGCGTGCGTGCGCGGGCTGACGGCATTGCTCTCTCCACTGTCTTTCTGTGAGTCCCCGATGCACTATATAATTTGAAAGTGATCATGATCAACTCGGGACGGTTGTATCTTTGAACACTCACAGACCAGGGGGGTCATCAATCATCACTGCATACTGCAGCCTGCTCCACGTTTTTTGGGGGGGATTTCGGAGCTGCAAAATGCAAGAAATAACGCACTTTGTGTGCAAACTCCTCGGTGCGCCTTGGATATGAGCGCCTTGGAATTGGAGCGCAATGGAAATGACTAAATGAGCATGCTCAGAAAGTCCAGAATGAATTTACATCCGAAGCAGTCGAGTAAATTCGAGTGGTAAGTGGTGGTAAGTCGAGTGGTCTTCCCCTTTTGCCGAGAAGGCTTCACTTTCTGGGGCGATTGGTCTTGGCGACTCGCCTCGGAAAGTAAAGACTTCTCGGCAAAAGGGGAAGGTCACTCGCCAAAGGTGAAGTCCACTCGCCGAGGCGAGAAGTCCGGTATTCGTTCATTCAGGTTGGTCTGACGCAAGCCATCCGAAGCTGCCCCAACAAATGCATGTTTAGCGTTGATATGGTACTTTAAGCTTGAACAGCTTCGGTGAAAAGTCAACTGCTTAGAGCAATGCGTGCAAATTACTGCTTGCTTATTTATTGTTCCGTCTTTGTTCTTTGCAAACACAAAACCATCCATAGGCCCGAGTCCGACCTTTTCTTCTTGTTCCATGTTGCGTTTACTGTTTAGACCACCCGCCTTCCACTGCAGAACTAGAGTGACGCGGTGGGTTGAGTCAGTGAATGGAATTATGGGGCGTCAAAACTGCTCATGCGTTAATTGCGTGAAATATTTTAACGCAATTAATTAATGCAATTGATTAATGTCATTAACGCGTTTTTTGTGTCATTAAAAAATAACATTGCTTTAGGAAACAGCACTAGTGTGTATTCACAAGGACTTGTGAACTTGTCTTGTATTAAATCTGTTTGTGAGTTGTCCTACTGAACCGCAACATTTCAAAGCACTTCTGGTTGGGTTTAGCTAACAGGACTTTTAGACTTGTATCTTCTTTTTGTCAAACAGGGAGAAGGCCTTTCAGAGTGGTTGCTGGCTGTCTGGGGCTACTGTGTTTTATACGCCTGACTGTGACCATAGTCCAGGCTGTGCACTGTGAGTATTACATAAACTACCACATCTCTCACTCAGGGATTTCTAGCTGTGAAAACTATGAAGACCACCACAGTATTAACTGTTGTATTGATTGATGTGACTTCTCTTTTTAGCCTAATTCTCACTGTTTCCCTTTCTCGTATCTTTTGTGTGTATTACTGTGCATCTGTAAAGTATGATAAAGGAAGCGGTGTTAAGAAGTGATGCACATAAAAAAATAATAACTTCAACCAGATGTTTGACCTCATCATGAACAGAAGAACTGTTTATTGACACTATTCTTTGTCCTTTGTAGTCAATAAAAACCTGACCCTGGAAAATACCAAACTGAAGTCTGCCTATATGAACCTGACCCTGGAGCATAACCAAATTAAGTCTGCCTACATGAACCTGACCCTGGAGCATACCCAACTGGAGTCTGCCTACAATTAGTACTGATTTAGAGGCATTTGTAGAATCAGCCTCAGGTCTTAATAATGGGTTAAAGGAGCACTTTACCCATCTCCATACAGTATAATATATTGGTCGTCACTAATGCTTATTATAACATGGCATCATTACTGTCTACTCACTCTGTGTCTCATTGGTGGGCTGTGGACAGTTCAGAAACCTGCCCACCAATGACATCATCAATGGGGATGCTGAAATAGAAGCCATTGTTTTAGCTTCAACAGAGGGAAGAGCAGTGGAAGCACAGACGATGTGTGAGGAGGATGAAATGGCATAGAGAGAGTTGTGGGAATAAGATCTGTATAATGTCACATGTGCAAGAGGAGTGTAAGAGTTAGGCCTAGATTATGGTTTATGACATGGGTTCCCAAAGTGGGGTCCGGGGACCCCTGGTGGTACTTGAGGGAGTTCCAGGGGGTACCTACAGTGTAGCTCAATTAGAGATAGTTAGGAACCAAATGGACCCTTATGGGTCTGTAACTCATAAGGGTCCATTTGTAACTCAGAGGTACATTAACAGTGGTTTTACTATATGAATTGGGGGTACCAGAGATAGAAATGCCATTAAATCGGGGGTCCGTAGCATAATGCGTGTGAAACTGGGGGTCCATGAAATGTTTCAGAATCATTGCTAGAGCTGTCAAGGTCACTGGCATATGTTTTCAAATGGGTGGTCTGTGGCCTAATAAATGTTGATTTGGGGGTCCGTGGCCTAATAAATGTTGATTTGGGGTTCTGTGGCCTAATAAATGTTGATTTGGGGGTCTGTGGCCTAATAAATGTTGATTTGGGGGTCTGTGGCCTAATAAATGTTGATTTGGGGGTCCGTGGCCTAATAAATGTTGATTTGGGGGTCTGTGGCCTAATAAATGTTGATTTGGGGGTCCGTGGCCTAATAAATGTTGATTTGGGGGTCCGTGGCCTAATAAATGTTGATTTGGGGGTCTGTGGCCTAATAAATGTTGATTTGGGGGTCCTTGACAAAAAGAGTTTGGGAACCACTGGTTTATAACATACTTATATACTTTTCTTAAGTAAAAGTAGCAATACCATAATTATTACAATCCAGTATGTCTAGGGGTGGAAAAGGGTTCAGAATCCACCAGTAAATCTCCTGTTTGATGTTTCTAGAGTCGTGTCCCAGTGGATGGAAGAAGTTTGGATGCAGCTGTTACTACAGAACTACTGGAACGAAATCATGGCAGGAAGCTAGAGAGTACTGTCTGAATCAAGGAGCTGATCTGGTGGTCATCAACAGTGGAGAAGAACAGGTTAGTGTGTGTGCGTGTGTATGTGCGTGCGACGGTTGTGTATGTGTCTGTGTGCCCGTGTGCGCGCTTCGTGCATGTGTGTGCCCTTGTGAGTGTGTTTATGTGTGTGTGCGTGCGCACGTGTGCTCGCATGTAGGCTACTGTATGTGTGTGTGTGTGTGTGTGTGTGTGTGTGTGTGTGTGTGTGTGTACGCAGTGTGTCTGCTGTGTGCGTAAAAGGGCCTGCTTGCACATTTGTGTGTGTGTGTGTGTGTGTGTGTGTGTGTGTGTGCGTGTGTGCGTGTGTACACGTGCATGTACGTGCGTCCTTGCGTGTGTCCGTGTGTGTGTGTGTGTGTGTGTGTGTGTGTGTGTGTATACGCGCATCCGTGCTTGTGTGTGTGTGTGTGTCCAGGTGTCTATCATAGTTACAGTATAGGCCTACATGTGATCTAATTCTATGATGAAGAAGTGAATGTATTGGATAAAATTAATGATGATTCAATCATGTACACATAATCAGGACTTCATCAGAGGATTGACCCCTGGGGGTCATGGATCATGGATTGGTCTGAACAGGACAGATCGGGAGGCCATTTGGACGTGGGTGGATGGAACACCACTGACAACACTGTGAGTCATTTGACATGTTTTTATATTGTAATTCTATCAAAGTCACTGTATGTGAGTGACTGAGTATGGATGTGGTTCAATACAGTGTTGTTTATTGTGCAGGTACTGGTACTGTATGTGAGTGACTGAGTGGATGTGGTTCAATACAGTGTTGTTTATTGTGTAGGTACTGGTACTGTATGTGAGTGACTGAGTGGATGTGGTTCAATACAGTGTTGTTTATTGTGCAGGTACTGGTACTGTATGTGAGTGACTGAGTGGATGTGGTTCAATACAGTGTTGTTTATTGTGCAGGTACTGGAGACGTGGAGCACCTTATAACGATGAAGACAGGAACTGTGCAGCCTACTATCACGGGACTGACCCTGGATGGTTTAATCTGCGATGTTCATATGGAGGGCTGTCTGCCCGCTGTCTGGCTATCTGTGAGAAGTGATGTTTGTTTTCACTTCATTGATGAAACTACAGCTCAGTGTTCTGCTACAGATAAGATATTATTGTCACTGTATGAAAAATTCCGTTTAGTGCAACCATAACATAGAGCAGTATCAAGAGAGAGAACAAGAAGGACAAAAGGAAAAACTGCTAGTAATTAGTAGTGAAAGTGATAAAATAAAAACTCAAACTCTTTATTGTACAGAAGTACAAACTGTTGTAGCCACTTTAACCCATTAAAACGGGGAAACCATGTGTAATTTTAGATTTAAGCGTTATTCAAAAATAGCAGATCTACAAGCTCACAGCGTTCACTATCTGTTTTTTACTGAAAGTGTGAGAACTATAGTGATTTAGAAGAAATCAGGTCTTAATGGGTTAATACAAACCACCAACGATGATGCTTCAGCACGTTATTCATTTTGCTTTCACAACTTGAACCCTAGTGACCCTATAGTCTGGGGGCGAACAACAAGCTCACAATGCGTTACTACACAATACATTGTGAGCTTGTAGATCTGCTATATTTACAGTGAGATCATGAGGGAAATACTAGAGCAGAGGTTCTCAAAGTGGGGTCTGGGGACCCCTAGGGGTCATTGAGGGGGTTCCAGAGGGGCCAGAGAAAATGTAATATAGCATATTTAGTATTTGGTATATTGTAGAAACATCTATACAATTATAATCATTATAGTTTTTCATATAAATCTCCTCTTATGGGGTCCCTATACAGGGGTCTGCAGCGTACAGAACCAAACCCATCTTTTTAAAGGTCATCAGAAGTGTTAACCCATTCAGGGCGAGAACCCCTTTTGGTGTTTTAAGCATTATGTTATACTTTAGATTGTAGGTCTGCTATTTTTGAAAAAGCGTGAAAATGTGGCGCAAATCTTTGAATAATATATATTCTTTCAGAGCGTTTTTAACTCAAATATTTGCTTCTGGGAGGTCCCTGGAACAACATATTTTCAGATGGGGGTTGGTGGCCAAATAAATATATTTGTGGGGGTCCTTGACATGAAAATGTTTGAGAACGACTGACATACCTGTGGAAACATATAGGGTTTTTCAAGAAAACTATCGGGATTTAGAAGACATTTTGTAGAATGGAACTTAGGTCTAAATGGGTTAATATTGTAACGGCGAGGTTACCCCAGGGCGGGGTGGTAAAAGGATAGCCCCTCGGCCTCGTACCTGGGGGAGCGGAGAGAAATCACCTGAGCCAAACCACACAGAGAACTGTAGACAGACGCGCAGGCAGGATACTGTAGATATTCATGTGCAATTTAATGGAAATTAGTGTTGGTTTAAAAATGTAAATGTTCATGTAAAAATGTATAAAAGCACACACACACACACACACACACACACACACACACACACACACACACACACACACACACACTTAATTTTACTTTGATTTATTGTATTTTTCTATAATTATATTCTATTTCTTCTGTTGCTATGTTGCTTTTGGGTTGCAGACTTATTATAACCATTTGATCTTATTGTATTTATATATCACTGTGTGTAATGTTGTTACTGTAGAGCTTTAATATTAATATTACAATACTTTTACACCAGGGTTGAACCGGTTCTTAGTCCATGAGCCAGAGCTCCAAAATTGGAACGTTAATTATGAATTGAGTGGGTAAATCCATACCTAAACCATGTTTATAGGGTCAAAATAAGTAAATAAATATGTTGTTCCACAGTAGTAGCTTTATAGTAGCAGTAGATTTATCACACATTGTTATTTTCACCTACAGTATATACATGATAGGTGAATAGGTATAAATGTATTGAATATCACCATGTCACTTCGCCAGTTGATTACTTACACGAATACGTTTTTATATTGTACACCAGGGTTCAACCCTGGTGTAAAAGGTTCAACTCTGGTGTAAAAGGTTCAACTCTGGTGTAAAAGGTTCAACCCTGGTGTAAAAGGTTCAACCCTGGTGTAAAAGGTTCAACCCTGGTGTAAAAGGGGCCTGTGTGTAATGTTGTCACAGCTGTAGTGTAAATGTAAATGTGACTGTTGAAGATTGTTGTTAATTCATAATTCACAGTAACCCGGCTTTTTATTAACTATGCAGTTCAAAATAAAACTTTGCTTGAATGTATTTGTCTGTAGTTTTAGTGTTTTAGTTCACCCTTTGTCAGCCTTCTGATTGGTCCCTGACTAACTAACCAGCAGGCTCTTCTGCCCTGGTTCCGCCTAGTTTAGGTTGAATTTGCTAAAACATAATCTTTGGAAAAAACAAACACGATATGCCCAGTCACCATGCTGCAGCTGTGATGTTCCTTTTTACTGACACCAAGTTTAAAATAAGAATTGAATGCACAGAATATCAATACGAAGCAACTGAAAATTCTGTTGGTAGTTCCCAATGGACGTATAGTGTGCAGGCGCGTCCGGAATCACGCTCAACGTAAACAGGAAGTAAACAAGGAAGGGGGAAAACCGGGAAATGGCGTTGGGCCACTTTCGGGAGACGAGCTCAGGGCCAGCTGTCTCGCTTGTTTGTTATAAAATGGGTTACCTACATAACCTATAATGTTATCTCTTTTTCTATATTTATTGAAAAGTAACAGTTTTAGACACAATGAGCTTTCTTTTAATTTTCCCCTTGAAACATCTTTATGGTATATAAATCAGAGCAGTGTTTGGGTTCAAGGAAGAGGAATGAGAACATTGTCTTTGTGTAAACGTTGCATAATAATTACATACTGTACAAGTACAACAATAAACGCCCCTAAATGGACTAAACTAAAGTATTCCAGTTAGTACCAGTATATTGGTACAATACGTTGGCAACATCATCCAAAAATGATCCATTCAAGATAACGAGGGAATCTACTTGGAATTAGGCAATTCACATATTAATAGCTTAGTTATAGGTTCCATAATTAGTCTCACATAGCCAGACAACTATTACACAATGATGAGCACTGAGAATGCTATATAGAGTCTGGAACTACACCACCCAGAATGCTATATAGACTCTGGAACTACAACACCCAAAGGCAGAGGAAGGAAGCTGTCATCTGTTCACCAACATAGATTTAAAAGTACCTTTAAATCCTATTTTTGAATTCCCATGTCTGCTAAGCTTCGACTCATTTGATTTACAGTAGGACACATTTACGTTACTGTAAAGACACGCAAGAGTTCCACAATAACCATGATTATCCTTTGTTACAGTAACAGTGCAGAGTTGTTTCAATAAAGTATGAAACTATGAAAGCAAAGCATGACTTGTCTTAATAAACCCCCTTCCCATTGGTAGTGCAGTGGCTCCCAACCTTTCTTTCATTCTTACATCTGACATGCATGCACTGACATGCTAACCACTTTAAGCCCTTTCCTCCTACGACGAATAGGTCAAATATGACCTATTAGTGCGTTTCACTGTGGTGTTACATGAAGGAGTTAGCTATGATTTAGTGCGTTTCACTGTGGTGTTACATGAAGGAGTTAGCTATGATTTTGCGCAACAACATTTTTGGACCACGGGTATCTCTACTCACTGGGCCTTTACTGGGCGCCTTATGTCTAATGTTATTATTAGTCATTATTTATTATTTTGAAAAACATTAAAACAGGGAAAGCATCTGCTCACCATCGTGTCACTTTGGGCCACGGCTGCAAAGCTTGTACATCTGCCTTTTTTGTGAACTACTGATTTAGAAAAGTACCTAATATGAGTATATAGGCATAAGTAGGGATGGGTACCAAAACTCGGTTCCATGCAGGAACCGATAACATGCTGGGTACCGGCGGGTAACCATTTTCGGTTCCTAGACGCAGAGTCACGCACTATTTATTTATTTAAGGACCCGCTATGCGCTTGTGTGGGCAAGATAGCATTGTGTGGGTTAAGATAGCATTGTGTGGGTTAAGATAGCATTGTGTGGGCAAGACACTTCCCCATCTCCAGTGGAATCATCTCAGCTGTGACAAAGGTTGCCGGGAACAGGCTGAGGACATCGGTGCGATGGCCGCGGTCCAACAACGTGTTTCCATGGAAATACGCAGAGTGAATGTCCACCTCGTTGCCCATGCCAAACAGATGCCAGGCCACTGGACGGTGCTGACACAGCTTAATGCCAGGCAGGTTACCATACATGTAACCATTAATGGCTGTCATACAGGGAAACCCTAACCCTGACCCATACATGGGTGACCAGTGCTAACCCATGCCCACTTAGCCCATATAAACCCATAAGGGGCCCAGGTGTTGGTGACCAGTTCTAACCCATGCCCACTTAGCCCATGAATAACCCACAAGGGACCCAGGTGTGGATGCCCAGTTCTTACCCATGCACACTTAGCCCATGCATAACCTATATAGGACCCAGACATGGGTGACCAGTTCTAACCCATGCCCACTTAGCCCATACGTAACCCATATGGGACACAGAAATGCGTGCCCAGTTCTAACCCATGCCCGCTTAGCCCATATATATCCCACAAGGGACCCATACATGTTGACCAGTTCTAACCCATGCCCACTTGGCCCATTTGTAACCCATATCGAACCCACAATATTTGCACAGTTCAAGCCCATGCCCACTTAGCCCACATAGAACCTACCTGGAACCCAGTATAATTTCCCAGTTCTAGCCCATGCCCACTTGGTACCCATAAACACACATACACCCCATATGGTGCCCACATGGACATGTTAGCTGGGCTGTGACATACTAGCATCATGTCAAGACTCCCTGTGACATAATAGCATCATGTCAAGACTCCCTGTGACATACTAGCATCATGTCAAGACTCCCTGTGACATACAGTACTAGCATCATGTCAAGACTCCCTGTGACATACTAGCATCATGTCAAGGGGCTGTACTGCGACATACAGTAGCATACTAGCATCATGTCAAGACTCCCTGTGACATACAGTACTAGCATCATGTCAAGACTCCCTGTGACATACTAGCATCATGTCAAGGGGCTGTACTGCGACATACAGTAGCATACTAGCATCATGTCAAGGGGCTGTACTGCGACATACTAGCATCATGTCAAGGGGCTGTACTTGTACATCAATCTGCCTCACTACCGAACAGGAGATAAGCTCCTGCCTTATGGCTTACTTACTTATCAGTAATGGAAATTTGTACTTTGCTTAGGCTATAGTAGTATATCAAATTTTCTGTACTTTTACTTCACTACATTTTAGAGGCAAATATTGTACTTTTACTCGACTACAATTATTTGGGAGTGTTCTACCCATTGCTGGCTGTCTTTTTTTTTTTTTTTTTTTTACATTATTGCTTATAGCAGCTTTAAGCCATTCTATTCAGCCTTTTGAAAATAGCTGATCTACAAGCTCACAATGCGCCACGAAGTTTAGTTTAGTTTATTTAGGATCACCATTAGCTGTACGTTACACCTGGCAACAGCTATTCTTCCTGGGGTCCAGATACCACAAAAGAAATACATTAAAGCATAACAACCACGGTTAGTGCATTCACTCTAGATTACATTAACTGGTATATTGACATAAACAGAATTACAATTTACCATATATATATATATAAAAAGTCCTTCAGTCTTTTCTTAAAATGCCTTTTACCCTTAATTTCTGTAATGCATACTGGTAGAGAGTTCCCGAAAGTCATTGCCCTGTCTGTACATGACTGTATTCTTCATTGCATCAGTTCTTGGCTTAGGCACTGTAAATCGACCCATTGCAACGTCTGGTATTATGTATGACTTGTATGTGTCTATCGCTGGTATAATGAATATTTTTATATAAGCATTTTGGTTTTTTATTTCCTAAATACTTCAGCCAGACTAGCAGCTAATCTCTGCTCCACCATCATGACAGCTTCTGATGGTTTAACCCATTCTGAACGGGCGTTAGCATCATGTTATGCTTTAGCTATTGAAAATTAATGTTATGTAAAAGTAATGTTAAGTACTGTACTTAAGTACAATTTTAGGGTATTTGTACTTTTTCCAATATCCAATACTTTTACTTCTACTCCACTACATCTCAGTTCACTAGTTACTTTGGATTAGTAGATTTGGATTATTAATGCAAAACATATCCACTTCAGCCCTATTGACATTTTGGCCATTTGAAAATACAGTTTGTACATCAGCTATTTTCAAAAGATTCTTATACATTTGAAAACTTTAAATGAGACATTCTGCCTATACTTTTGTACTACTCAACATTTTTAATTCACACTTTTTCCTTGTAACAAACAGAGTTCTACATTGCAGTATTGATATACTTTTCCTTAAGTAACAGCTTTGAGTACTTTCCCCACCACTGCGTGTTACCACCTGGGTTATGGAGTGAGTGAAATAGGCTCTGTCTCTTTATCCCCTCTTGTCTTTTGCTCTCCCTCTCCTTACAATCTCACCGCGTGACCCTCCTCTCTCTGTCTCTACCTCTCCACTCCTCTCCTCAACCTGCATCCTTCTTGCCCAATTCCTTCCTCTTCTCTCTCCTCATGTGTGTCCCTCTGGTACTGGTTTTGACAGCAGATTTAGTTTTAGTCACAGTCTTTTGAATAAAATCACATGTTAAAGTCATCTGAAATGTGTTGGATTTTAGACAGGAAAGAAAAGTAGATGGACCATTTATTGAAACAAATGAGATACAGTTCAACTTGGCATTAAAGGCTCCACGGAGTTCACACTCTGGGAGATATTCTCTGAATTTTGTCGAAGCAGCATGCTAAGCAAATTCAACCCCTCGTGGGTATACAAGAACAGGTACATATCAAGACAGTTAGAGATCAACTTGAAACATACAACTTGAATGTATTTTAATGAATGCAGACTCACGTGTCCCTGTAGAAACTAACGCTGTGCTTCATTTAGTCCATTGCGGAACTAGATGCGTGCCAAACTTTCCAATCATTTGCAACTTTCTCCTGTCATGGCTACCAGTTCCAACCTGAGTTCGTGTGGGAGTTCTGACCAGTCTGCACCGTGCTGAACAACTGAACCCATACACAGCGTCTTTAGACTAGGACAGTCCAGACTCGGGTGAGTCAGGTCTAAGACGTACAAATGTATGTATGGAGTATGCTTAATGATACGATCTCCCACCATGCAACACCAGTGGATTGGGACGGGGCATTCCCCATTGGGTTCAAGTTCAACATTCTTCCAGGAGATGGTCTTTGGATTGAACTTCCACATATCATCTTTGATACGAGAGTATCTGTCGTCATGCAGGCCACCAAATATGTACAGCTCCCCGTGGCAGGCGAAGGCTGCGTGACCTATGCGGGGTACATCGGGAACAGGTAGAGTATAAGGCGTGCTTAGCCAGCAGTCGGTCTCTGTGTCAAACACTCTGACGGTGTTGCGGTAGAACGACCCCGAAACCGAATAGAAGCCCCCGAATACAAACATCTTTGTCCCCACGATGGTGGCAGAGTGTTGCGTCGAAATGGGTGGTGGAGCTCCTCCGGGGACGATCTTAGTCCAGATCATCGTGGTGGTGTCCAACTTGTGGATGTCGTTAAACCATATTATGGGGCAGTTCCTGGCCACTCCTCCGTGGACGTACATGAACTTCCCCAGGACGCAGGCCGAGTGACCTTGCCTCGTCTCTGGAAAGGACCCACCGGAAGCCTTGCGCTTCTTCAACCATCTGTGCACGTTGACGTCGAAAGCATACACCTGGCCGTCTCGCCATCTGTCGTATGCCCAGATGTAGATGATGTTCCCTACCAGCACAGCTGGTGCTGGTATAGGGAACAACATTTGGGAATGTCGCTGCGAGTGCCTTAATTGGGTCTCCACCGGAGACAGCTCACTCCAGCTCGAGGACACCGTGTCGAAGATGTAGACACATCGATGTCATCGTCGTAGTTGTCATGGACTCCGAAGCAGTAGATCCGTTGTCCCACGGCCACCGCGGCTTGACCACGTCTCTTTGGTCGTCCCAGACGCGTCCAGCACAGCATCCCTCACAGCGGATCTTATGTCGAACCGTAAACTTTTAGGACTGCTATACCGTGATATTCTGACGGCAGAAGATGTGTCCTGTTTGGTACAGGGAAAATATAGACAGATTTGTTGCGTTCCTCAAAAACAGGCTGCGAGCTGCATGTCTCTTTATTCACAGGATCTTATTTTAATTTCCTTTCTCTTTTTCTCACATCAACCGTTTACAAAATACATCTGCATGTGCTCCAAAACTCACATTGTTAATACTGCTACTTTAATCAGCCTCAGTCTCATCAGTTAATACTATAGTAAACCTGGCTTTGTAGAACTTTAAAAAAAAATAAAGAACACATAACTGAATTAATCAAAATATCACAACTCAATTCAATAAACATTTGTACAATCACACAAAACCCTGTGCTAAACTGTCGTGTTAAAGGGACAGTTCACAATTTTTTAACTTAATTTGTATGAAATACCATTAATATAGTGGTTGCAACTGTATTAATTGATTGTCCGAGTCCCGTGGTCGGAGTTCTGCTCTGGTTTTGGTGAATATTAAGTAGTTCCGGTCATTTTGTGGGGGGCACCGGGGCCACGCATTAAAAGTAAATTAATCCACAAAACTGTTTGTTGAGTCATTTCTAAGATAATAGTGAAATTTCGTTCAACTTAGTAGTGGTATGGACACAATCACACACACAAAAAACATAGTTCTGTGTGATAGAGGGGTAAAACAATGAACGAAAGTTGCTACTACATGGTAGAAATAGCCAGGTCAACAATAGCTACAATTAAATTACATTAGTTTTGTGAGTGTAGTGTTGTAGATTCACATATGATATCTGATATATGATAAGTATTGAAACACACCGGACACAGGGCTGCCTTGTCGATGGGATCCTGAATCAACTCACAGTCACATTGCATGTTAGCCCCGCAAGCAGAACCCAAATGTAGTAAAGTTTCTGACACTTTGATTAATTTCATAAAAGCTTTATGTAGGGTTCCGAGAGGGGCTAATTGCATGTAATCACCACATATGACCCACCTCAGGGCACCTGTGTATAACATCCTGGTACCCTATGCAATACAAGTGGCTGGACACTAATTTGAGTTAATTTAGAACAGACACCACGGGACTCGGGCAATCATCAACCACTATATTATTGGCAAGTATTTCATACAGCTGCCTAAGTTCAAAAAATCGGAACTATATCTGAACTAGACTAGTCTAGTCAAAGAGCTTGCGTTTTCACAGAAAATAAACAAGGCCATTTTTAGAATCAGTCATACATTCAATGCAAACTCCAAGTCTCAAACTAAACCAAAATCCAAAACAACATTTCTGTATTATTCTTAGACCAAACAAAAGAAGAAAGGTTAATTATGAGTCCTTTGAAATAAGTTGTGATGGTGATGCTTTTGTACATGTTACTTACTAACCTGTTTTGTAGAGGGAAAATACAGTACACAGAAGATTTACGTTGCGTTCTTCAAAAGCAGGCGCTGCTGCTGCAAGCTGGTATCTGAAGGACAGAAGCCTCCGTGGACACAACCTTTTACATTCTATGGACACAACCCATGCCCACCTAATAGGCGAAACTTCCCCTGGTGGCTTGACTAAGTAACTACTATTACTACTTTTTTAACACAAAACACATCTGGGAATTCTGGATTTGGCCTCTCTCAATGCAAATAAAAGAAATAACAAAACAACAATTGTGCACATATGTAACAGATTTATATAGAATAGAGATGCAAGACTACGTCACTCCCAATGATTAAGCGGGAGACTTGTTTATATTGTGCAAATTCAGGTGTGTTTTCAAATAATCCCTCGTGTGCCAGTACAATGGGCTATTGTGCCACAGCCTACAAATAAAACATCATGTACAATAAATAGTATTTTTGCATTTTTTTAGGCTTAGTGTTACTTTCAATAGCTAATTCTGATTTAAGCTTGTCCATTGAACTTTAGGCCCTCTTAGGCAATTTAAATTATGCAGGTTTAGTCTAGTCTTTTTAGTCAACAAAAAATGAACACTGCCATAAAAAACTCAAATATAATTTCCTGCAGACTCTTCTTCAACAAAGATGGCAAAAGCAAACATTATTTGTTCTGTACTTATACAATAGTATGGTACAAAACACTGAAGTCCTTCAACCAGAAACTTAACCTCAGTTAAACTATGTCTAAACCTAACCTTATTCCTAACCTTAACCTCAGTAAAACTATGTCTAAACGCTAAACCTAACCTTAACCTCAGTCAAACTATGTCTAAACATGACCTTATTCCTAACCTTAACCTCAGTAAAACGATATCTAAACCTAATCTTATTCCTAACCTTAACCTCAGTAAAACCTCACTAGTTACTTTGTAGATTTTGATTATTAATACAAAACATACATTAACCAATTCAGCCCTATTGACCTGTTACAATTAGATCAACAGCTTTACATAAAGGGAGCAGAGACGTGTTTCCAGTACAAAAATGTAATCATTTATTTAGGCTCAAGGCAGAATACTTTAATCACTTAAAACTACAAGGAAAGGTGATCGGGTTAGAAATATAATTATTTATTTGAACAAGGGCCAGGCCAACCAGGGAAACTCCCCCCCTGCCGGGTGTAAAGGAGCAACCTGGACACTCATGCATGAATTCAGGATATTATAATGAAGGGTCATCAGGTTATAAATATAGAATTATTTATTTGAACAACCTATTTAGAAGGGATGACTAGAAAATCCATCCCGGAGGACTCGTCCACCAGTGCATGGCTGGCGGCATCTTGGAAGCAGGAGTGGGACTGTGGGAGTCAGTCTGCCGGGCCCTCCCGTATGCATCACTACATCCTTGACCCGGGTGATGGTGTTGAAGTAGTATAGAGGACCTACCACGCCGGCACTGGACCCTATACTGAACCGCCTGCGCTCTGGAGTCGGCTGCTTCAAATCAGCAATGATTAAGAGGTGGGGCTTGGCGGACAGTGCAGCATGCGAGTGCGACGAGCCTCATGAGCAATCTGCCGAGCACATGATTAACACCTGCCCCCTGTAGCCTACAGACCTCCTTCGGAGGCCGGCCGGCCTCTTCCACGTGGGACCAGAGACAAGGCCGTATATATGGCTACTCGATACTGAGTTGGACATTTGAGGATGATACACGAAAGAAGAAGAAGACTACAAAATGTATTCAGAAACCAGGTTAAAATGTCAGTTATGCTAACTATTACCACAATACCAGTATAGCCAGGGGGGACCAAAGGTGTCAGGAGGAAGGCAGGGAGTGAGGGAGTGATATGAGGGGAGAGCGCACACACACTCAGCCACTCGCACTGCAAGAAAAAAGGATATAGTTAGATACACACAACACTGGTTTCACAAGCCAGCATATATTATCGGCATAGATGTTTGTCCGTTATATGTGATTATTAGGATTGGACCAAGTTGCATTGGCAGCCATAGAACATTCTTTTACCCCGGGGCTAAAACCGGATGTGACGTTTTTGGGCGTTCCTGCATGTCTTGTCAGTGTTAAAACCCCAAGGCAGCCGGCCACGTGACCCACCACCACTATGGTACCGTTAGGATTTTTGTGAGTCCGGTACTGATTCCGGTTCTGCTTATCGATTCCGGTTCTTAACGGTTCCCTATTTCGGTTCCAAAATGGTATAAAATAACTTAAAGAGGTCAAATTTAACAAAAAATACTTTATATTCAAAATCTATTATTTTCCATCGAGTCAATGGTGAGGAGGTTTGCACAGAACAAAATAAACCTATTACAAAACAAATAAATTATAATAATAATTTATAAATAAATATAATATATAAATATAGGGCCACAGATGTTTTTATGTTTGCAAGATAAGTTGTTGCATTAGAAAGGAACAGTTTACTTGAACTAGGCTACCGGTACTTAAACCCACTACACAAATTATTGAATAAATAATACAAATGAACTACAAGCTCACTACGTGCCGCATTGTGACACGTTGAGAGCTTGTAGATCTGGATGCTGGATTTTATATTTTTAAAAAAAAGGTTCAGTGGGGCACGGTGGCGCCTGCTGTAACTTCTTTGTCGAGCTTGGGCGGCCAATCGGGGTCCTGGATTTTCGTTGGCAGCAAAAATGCCTGCACTGAGAGTCAGCCAATCACATTCTTTGTCGATTTTGGGCGGCCAATCGCGGTCCTGGTTAAGACTGCAGGTCCCGGCTGCAAGAATCTCAGAACGGCATGTCTGAATAAAAACAAATCACACGTGACCACAACACGACAGCACCCTGCAGCTTCACGACAACGAAATGACATGGAACAATAACATTTGTTGCTTCGATCATCAAGTCAGAATGACCGTGAGTTAAATCTATATTCTTATTGTTTTGTATAATGTGACACGTTGTGTCTTTTTTTTGCTGTGTTTCAGGGTTGAGCTGCTTAACGCATGCGCTGGCGTCTGACAGCAGCGTCTGACAGCAGCTCCTGCTAAACCCGATCACTTTTAAACTTTTTAGCCTTTATTTTATCTGTGGGTTTGCCACATTATAAACTCGGGAGTTTTAATTCAGCACAAAAGTTCCGTGCAATAAACGGAGTTAACAATGTGACGTTCTAGGAGCCTCACATAGCCAGCCTTCATCTGCCTGTACAATGCATGTCCACGCATGATATGATTGTATATTTGTACGTCTCTTTTTATGATGAAATGAAAATGGTGCACCCTAGTACATGTGTAATGTGTAATGCTTTGTAGGCTACTATAGGCTAATGAATTGTAGGCTATTAATGACTGAATTTGCATGAGGAGTGACACAACACAGATTTCAATTTCAGTTATTTTTGTTAGATTTGTAGCTCAGTATAGCAGAAGACAAAGTCATAATAGTAAAAGTTTAATGCAGTGGGTTTCAACCCTTTTGTATCAAGGCCCATTATGTAGTCAGCATTTGAGCCACAGACCACCATTTGATGCAATGCAGTTCTTTGTTTTATAGCTAGATCTGATCACCTTTCAATGCAATGGCAGGCAGAGATTCTTGACTTTTACACAGGCTCCATTCATGCAGCATATTGAGGTAGAATGTAAGAAGGGAGAATATGCTAAAGAGTTCATACCAAGCATATTCTAATTGTTGGTTTGTTTGTTGTTGTTGACTTTGCTGTTTTCTTCAAACATGCAGAATGGATCCTTCATTCAGAAAGGAGAGGGATGGTACTCCGTGTCTGGTAGACTCTTGGCCAGCCACAAAAGCCAAACAGGAGAGAAGGCCTTGGGTTCGACCCCTGTCACCAGAGAGAGTAAGTAAGGCAGGCTGCGCTGGATGCTGTTGTGCGTCTTGGTGCGATGACACCGGCCACAATAATTATATTTACAAGCTACTATTTACATGCTACAAGTAAAAAGCACAAAGTAAAAACTACCTAAAAAGTTGTATTTTATATTCTGTTTACAAGCTAAAAAGCACTATTTCTAACTATTTTAAGTAAACCTACCTGGTTTAAAAATGTAAGTATTATTATGTTAAATGTTATAGGCATGTTATATCGTTGCTGTCAGGCAGAAATAGCTCATCAGTGGTTTTCAACCCTTTTCATATCAAGGCCCACTGTTCAATTGACATTATGAGCCATGGACCACCATTCAATTAGATCTAGCCTCTCAGACCCCAAACTAAAGAATATTTTGTCATTGGATAACATTTCGTCCACAATTCCATGCTGAAAAGTAAGTTTTGGTTTGGACATATGGTTTATTTCTGCCTGGCGGACAGAGACGATATATTCAATAGGCCTACATGCAAAATTGTTGCACTATAAAAAATATTACTGCACTGTTTTTTTTGTTGCTTTGTTTTTTTGCATTTGTAATAAAATATCACTGATATCACATGGTGTTCTTTTATGGTATACCATCACACTTGTATTTTAAGGTAGTATGTATGTTATTCATTCAAGTCAAGCATCGTTTGTAAGTAATGTTTGTATCATCTCACTCACATCAATGTTGTCTTATCTGACATGCAATGGAAACGAGTAAGCTATGTTATGTTATGCATTGTGCACCTCTTTCCATGTGGCATATGCCGCATGGCTAATTTGCATACGATGGTCCTAATTTAAATATATGTTAATTAGCCATGTGCTATCGTGGATCATGTGGTATCAATGCTCGTGGGTCTCTGTGATTGGCCAAGCGTTGATTTTCTGCCTTGCTCAAGGGCACGTCGGGACCGAGACAATTGGGCGATACCCTTGGCGCAGTCGGTAGTGCTGTCGCCTCACAGCTAGAAGGTCCTGGGTTCGATTCCCGCTGGGGACGCTGTGGGCGCTGGCGGCGTGTCCTCTTCTCCGTGTCATCCTCAGTACCCATACCGAGGCGTGTGGAGTTTGCATGTTCTCCCCGTGTCCCCTATAGGGTAGGTACCCTCACAAAAAACATGCAGTAATCCTGGTCTCTAAACTGCCTCCCCCCTGGCCAGCCTGATGGAGGGTAAAGGAACCGGTTGGAAATGTGTTCCTTCCACGCGCTACGTCCAACCAGGGAAACCCCCCCCCCTGTCGGGTGTAAAGGAGCGACCTGGACACTCATGCATGAAGGAAGCATGAGTTCAAGTCTGTTGTTCTCCCCTGGAGGGTGCAGAGCCCAGGATCACATTAGATAATTGACCCAGGGGTGAAAAATGGGTTACAAAGTGGTGGGATAAAAATGTAATTAAAAAAAAAGCTTCAGTTAAACATCACACATCAGGGGTGTATAACGATACAGTAGCTGCATTTAAAAATATCTTTTTTAATTTCAACAATGGAAGAATAACGGTATAGCCTATATGTAAATAGCAACATATCGACATTGTATACATGTAGTCCTGTCATTAACCCATTCTGACCTGAGATCAGATTCATACGAAGTTTCCACTGGACACACACTGGTCTGATTAACCCATTCTGACCTGAGATCAGATTCTAAAAATGTCAGTCGTTCTTCGATTTTTCAAAAATAGCAGACCTACAAGCTCGTAGCGCGCCACTCGGTGGCGCGCTATGAGCTTGTAGATCTGCTATTTTTCAATAGCTAAAGCATAACACCAAAATGGGTTCCCGTTCAGAATGGGTTAATAGCCTACATTTCATTTTAAGATATAAGGTAACATTTAGCTGCTAATACATTACATTTCAACACTGCTATTATTATTTTGTCGCTAATACATTTTGTGCGTGTAGTGTGTTTGAATTGGGCGGCGGTGGCTCAGGGGTAGAGTGGCCGAATGGTAACCGCAAGGTTGCCAGTTCGAACCCGGGCTCCCCCAGAGTTAGTGTCGAAGAGTCCTTGAGCAAGACACTGAACCCCTAATTGCTCCTGATGTGCTGGTTGGTGCCTTGCATGGTTTCTGCCGCCATCCGTGTATGAATGTGTGTGTGTGTGTGTGTGTGTGTGTGAATGGGTGAATGTAATGCACAATCTATGTAAAACGCCTTGGATAAAGGCGCTATATAAATGCACCATTTACCAATTGGTCAAACTATCTAGAATGCATGTTGCAGAAGCATCTAACATAAACACGAATGGTCTTGGATATTTCATAAAAGCAATGGTTAAAGCCTCAGTATGCAATTTATTATAATAGTTGAGAAAAAATGCCTATGAAACATCTACATATTGACATTGTGCCAATTGTTTAGGAGACACTCAGTTGAGATTGTATGTTTTTATATGCTAGAAAATCAGGCTACCACATGGGGGCAGTCATGTACTGTCTGTCGTTTCTCCAGTCTCCATCACTTTAGTGGTGCAGTCTCCATCACTTTAGTGGCACAGTCTCCATCACTTTTTGCTCAGTGGCGTTTTGAAGCACCACGGTTAATTAAAAGAGGATATAGGAAGACCGTTTGGTGGACTCCATGTTGCTCCCTGGAAGGAAAGAAACATGCAGTTGAGACCAAGGAAGCTGAACACGGAACTGTTGGCTGCATATAGCCCCATTGCATGTATGTTTCTTTAGCAACATGGAGTCCGTACCGTACGGTCTTCGCTTCCTGTCCTCTTTTAATAGTCCTTGTACCGGGACTATTAAAAGAGGTTACTGTCGTCGACACCATGATTAAGCATTACACTTGTTTACAACAGGGTCCACCATTTTCAATTCATCAGAACATTTAGAGACTTTCACTATACAATGTGTGTGTGTGTGTGCACGCACATACTTTGGGTGCTCA
>NC_137885.1:5492506-5565006 GCF_963924005.1 Protomyctophum bolini
GGATGTCGTCACGCCTACCTAGTTGTGACGTCATTCCCTCCTTTTATAAGGCATCTTGCCAGCACCAATCTCTGTCCGATTACTAATTGTCAACCTAGTCTGTATTGAGATTCTAAAACTAACCTTGCAATTTAAGCATTCTTAATTTGCTCCCAAAACTGAAGAACATCCAAGACCAAAGGTCAGCACTTTCCGCGCTTGTGACCAAGAACCCTCTCCATCCTTACAGTGTGTGTGTGTGTGTGTGTGTGTGTGTGTGTGTGTGTGTGTGTGTGTGTGTGTGTGTGTGTTGGCTATGCATGAACATAAATACCATCATAATTCATTTTAGAAAAATACATTGAAATACATTCTTTCTATCTTGCTCTTTTTAAGTGTTTTTAGATTACTTTAGTGTCTAAAATAATTACATTAGTGTTATTATTTTAACCTAAGTTGATTTGTTATTGATATTGGTTTAAAATGCTGTATACAATCAATGTTTATTCCTCCACAGACCCTCCAGAAAAGCCCTCAGTATCAGTGAGTCCACCAGGAAGCGTTGTTGAGGGCAGCACAGTGACTCTGACCTGCAGCAGTGAAGCCAACCCACCAGTAGACACCTACACCTGGTACAAAGACCACAGATCCATCTCCACTGGTCCTCAGCTGGTGAAGAACAATGTGTCTCCTGGAGACTCTGGACAGTACTTCTGTCTGGTGAAAAACACACATGGATACCAGAGGTCATCACTACACTCTCTAGATGTTCAGCGTAAGTGAACTAAAGTAAAACATCTCATAGTTTTTACAGACCACAAACAACAGCTGCAATAGCCGTCATGAAAATGTGCAGCCAGATAGATACCCTGTATTTTATAAGACCCCAAAATTCACTGCGAAATTAACCGGAAGTCTAATCGACTAAAGCTAAAATGTCTACTGTCTTTTTAACCCATTTAGATCTGAGGACGATTCTACAAATGCCTTCTAAATCAGTTTTCTGAAGAAAACAAATGTTTCTATGTCAGTCGTTCTCAAACATTTTCATGTCAAGGACCCCCACAAATATATGTAATTAGCCGCTGACCCCGTGTGAAAATATGTTGTTCCAGGGACCCCCCCCCCCCCCCCCAGAAGCAAAGATTCGAGTTAAAAACGTTCACTGTGAAAGAATATATATATTCAAAGATTTGCACCACATTTTCAAGATTCTTCAAAAATAGCAGATCTACAAGCTTATAGTGCGGCTGCTATGAGCTTGATGTGCTATTTATCATGCTTAAAACACCAAAAAGGGTGTTTCCCGTCCAGAATGGGTTAAAAGTCATCAGAGGCGTAACCGCGAGGTAGCGGCGATTTAGTAATGAGACGTTCAAATAATACACAATAAAAATACACAATACACACATCTCTCCACAGCTCCGAAGCTTCCAACGCACTGTGACCCTCCAGAGGTCTACAGTTCGAACAGAATCATGATCACCCCGATGAAGACCAGGTACGCACCCAGAGCGACGGTGCTGTACGAGTGCATAGTGGGATATACTATGAACGGAGGAAGCCCCTATGTGAGGTGTGTGGCTGGGAAATGGACACGTTTATCTCTGACATGTGAAGGTAAGTGTACGTTCGTCGTCAGTACCAGTGTTGATACATACACACAGCGTTGTGTCATCAATATAGCTGGGGGGTGGAGCTATGGGGTAAAGTTCCGAGTTCTCCCAACCGGAATAAACAGTGGGGTGTTGGGTTTTCAAACGCAGATGCTTTAAAATACTACTAATTTAAAAGTAGGCGTCATGGATTGCCAGATCACAGGCACAGATCCTTGTTTCCACTCGACAAGGAACGCTACTTTAGAAAATGAAACAAGCCTAGGAATGTTTTCCTTTACTGCTGGACATGATCCAACACAACACAGTGGCCTGATATATTTGCTTGGTAAGAGACACTTTTCTATAGATATGATCATCAAAGTTCATTGACACACTTCAGCTCAGGTTGACCATAAACCATTTATTGCAAAGCTACTGCATGTTAGTATGGCGGTGTGGCTCTGCTCATGTGATATCGGATAATCTGCGTACCGAGACATTATCTGATTATCTGTGCACTGAGACACAGCTCTGATATCAATGACTCCCCAGAGCAGAGCCAAAGATACAATAATCCATGAACAAAAATACACAGTAATAACCCATCAACACATGATTCAACACAATTAACAATACAATAAATTAATATCCCATAACGCCTGGAATAAGAACTACAGGGAGGAGGCCAGGGAGGTGGGGGATATATATATATATATATATATATATATATATATATATATATATATATATATACACACATATATACATACATACACACATATAATAACCTTCTGCCTTCCACGCCTCAATGAACTATCGATTACGCTTAAAAAGCCATTAATTAATAAACGATGTTCATAGAACACAAATTCCAAGTAGGCTACCAACACCATTCATTTGGAAGTGGGGTATTATTATGCAGTGTTAATACACACAACACAAACCATAGCTGTTTCAAACGTACAGGAAATACAGTTTAAAACATGGCAATGAATACAAGCTAAAGCAGTGTGTAAATCCTTCATATATATATATATTTTAATACTGTTTTTATTAGGCATTTTTTGTATGACATCAGAATATTATCGACAATGATAATGAGTTCAATTATAAAAATGAAAAAAATAACAGGCAATGTAAATGTTCCACATACAATACATAATAAAAAAGACATATAAATGTGAAAAAACAAAAAACAGTTAAACAATGACAAGTGTGAACAGACAAACAAAACAGACAACAGAACAGACACTTTTGCTCTCAAACTTTTCCAACATGTTGTTGTAAATTAAGTGAATTACAGACATTCTTTTTTAAATGAGAAAAAATAAAACAAAGAAAAAAACACGCAATTCCTTTTTTATTAAACAGTTTGACCCCGGGCCCCCTGACTCCCAGAACTGCTGTCAGTGGATCCGCGTCAAAAGGTCTTTCAACAATGTCTGACAGTGATTTAAATATACTTTGCCAATATGATGTGAGTTTAGTGCAATGCCAGAACATATGAGCTAGAGTGGATGTCGCAGGCTGGATTCACATTTGGATACATTCTGTTGATTTTTTCTTTGAACAAATGTAACCTGTGTAATATTTTAAACTGTATAAGACCGTGCCTGGCACATACTGAAGAAGAGTGCCAAAACTTTTGAGATGTAGACCATTGCTCGTCAGTGATAGATATTCCTAAATCGTTTTCCCAAGCAGTTTTTAAATACTCCAAGGAGGCATTATTATCTAAACATAAGAGAGAATTATAAATAATAGAAACACCTCCTTTGAGCAATGGGTCACGTAGAAATATAGATTCCATTGATGAGTTGGGAGGTATGTTTGGAAATGAAGCAGTGTGTTGTGTTAAAAAATGTCGTATCTGTAGAAATCAATATAAAGATCTTTGAAGGAGTGAATACCATTTCTATGCCACACACTCTATGCGACCAGTGGTGCGCGCACAGAACCCGGGTGTAAATCCTGCATATTAAAATATCAAAACTCGACTATTGTAACTCCCTCCTTACTGGCCTACCAGCATGTGCACTTAAGCCTCTCCAGCTGATCCAAAATGCCGCAGCTCGCTTGGTCTTAAACCAGCCAAAATTCTCACATGTCTCCCCCCTGCTCCGCTCCCTCCACTGGCTCCCGGTCGCGGGAGGATTATCACAACAAAACAAAAAAAGAAGTGATATTTGAATTAAGTGAAATCACTGAATATACCTTTAAATAGTGAACAGCACTTTGCCAAACGATGAATCCCTGCCAAGTTACAATTACTTAGAATTAACTATGTTCTAAAAACATTATTGATGACTTAATGGCTGTTGTTGTTTTTTGATATTACGGTAAGTTTAATTGATCATATCTGTCTCTACCAGGCGATTAAACACTGCGCCGCGGTAACACGATGTTTTACACTTTCCCTTGAAATTCTAACTTTTCTGTGGAAGTTCTTGACATCCGACTACTCAGTAGTAAGTGACAACATCCATGTGTCAGACTGCATCATACATGACCAGGTCATTTCAACATCCATGTGTCAGACTGCATAATACATGACCAGGTCATTTCCCAAATAATGGTGGATAAAAACAAATCTTGAATTTCCCACATTAGCCTACAAAATGCATGTTCATGTACCACACACACACACACACACACACACACACACACACACACACACACACTTCTCTCCCTGGCTCTCATGCTAGTTGTCTCCATTTGACCCAGGCCAGTGCGGCAGGCTCACGGACCCGACCGGCAATGAACTCAGGATCAGCGGAGGCACTCTGTCCCGTCCTGGAGACCATCCGTGGCAGGTGTCCCTGCAGCACAAAGCCAAAAACTCAACTAACGCTCGGTTCAGACACGCCTGTGGCGGCGTCCTCATCGCGTCCTGTTGGGTCCTCACTGCTGCTCACTGCATGTAAGCTGCTCTAAATGCTAACATGTGGTAACATGAGCTGCTCTAAATGCTAACATGTGGTAACATGAGCTGCTCTAAATGCTAACATGTGGTAATGCTGCTCTAAATGCTAACATGTGGTAACATGAGCTGCTCTAAATGCTAACATGTGCTAACCTTAGAGTATATATGAATAGAGACGGATTCCTCCTCCCATCCACTTGCATTAAGTTGCTCAAAAGCACATGAGGCGATTTCACTCCTAGGAACAAGTGCATTCTGGGATGGATTGGCCCCAATAACATGAACGCGCTGGTCGTTGACTATCATTGTGCCGTTTGTGCGTGTTCACGCATGAAACATTCGTTCACGTGTCATGGCCCCAATAACATGAACGTGCGCAATGATAGTCAACGGACCAGCGCTGGCTCGAGCTGCAATACAAAATTCGGCCACTATGTCCATTTGGCCTCAGGGTTTCCTCCGGGTGCCGTCTCTATTCATATATACTCTAAGGTGCTAACATGCACAGGTGGTCTTAATTACTGACTTGCTTGTTTCTCCAGTGACAGCACCAAGGACATGCAGGTGGTCGTGGGGGGAGTGGACATCGGGAGCAAAGAAGAGTCAGACCAGGTCATCTCCGTGAAGAGAGACTTTGTTTTTCTGGGTTACAGGAAACTAGGCAACATTGGTGCTGCTACTAATGACATTGGTGAGGCCATTCATTTACTGTATGTCTTCTTTTACAGACGGGCTGATTTCTTACCTTAACCCATTCAGGCCTGAAGTCGAAATTAAAAAAAAAAAGTTTTCTAAATCATGACAATTTTCGGAAAGATTTGAGGCACATTTTAACGATTTTTCTTTTTTTTTCAATAGCTAAATTATAACATAATATATATGTAATCACCAAAAGGGGTTCCCGCTCAAAATGTGTTAATCTGGTGTTATCTCTGTATGTCTGTCTGTACGTCTGTCTGTCTGTACGTCTGTCTGTCTGTACGTCTGTCTGTACGTCTGTCTGTCTGTACGTCTGTCTGTCTGTACGTCTGTCTGTCTGTACGTCTGTCTGTCTGTACAGTACGTGTGTTGATTTCATCGACTTAAACTAAGACGAAAAATGTTCGTCGACTACATTTTTCCACTGACAAAAACTATTGGAAACTAAATTAAAACTAAGCTATGATGACTAAATATACTGACAATTCCGTCAACAAATAAAAACTAGACTAAAATGTTAGGAAGGGACTCGTGGACAAGAGATCCAGGGCTCCATTTTCGTCAGCACTAAAGCCCTTATTCCTAAACTTCGTTGTCTTTTTTTACTATTTTGCAAAACATTTTTGAATAGTTAAAATGGCCAGTCTACAAGCTTGTCAATGTCAATGTAGATTGGCTAGTTGAACTATTCAAAAATGTTTTTCAAAATAGTAGAAAAAGGCAAAGAAGTTTAGGGATAAGGGGTTTAGCGGTGACGAAAATGGAGCCCCCAGTATAAGTCATTTTACATTTGGTTGCATGCTGAAAATAGCCGATCTACCAGCTCACAACGCGTCATGGCTTGTAGATCGGCTATTTTCAAGGCATCAAGGCCCCTAAAATACATTTTAGTCGACTAAATCGACCGTAGATTTAGTCGACTAAAATCTCATGACAATTAGTCGACTAAAACTAAACCAACACTAATTCACTAAGTGAAAACTAATTTTCTGCCAAAAACCACACTGGTGTGTATACGGACGGCTGTAAGGCACGTAACTCCAGAACCGCTCCGCCCCACACGCGTTCCACACCCCCACAGGGGGGCAGTGTTCCACACCCCCACAGGGAGGCAGTGTTCCACACCCCCACAGGGGGGCAGTGTTCCACACCCCCACAGGGAGTGTTCCACACCCCCACAGGGAGGCAGTGTTCCACACCCCCACAGGGGGGCGGTGTTCCACACCCCCACAGGGGGGCAGTGCCCGGTGTCGTTCCACACCCCCACAGGGGGGCAGTGTTCCACACCCCCACAGGGGGGCAGTGTTCCACACCCCCACAGGGGGGCAGTGTTCCACAACCCCACAGGGGGGCAGTGTTCCACACCCCCACAGGGAGTGCAGTGTTCCACACCCCCACAGGGGGGGCAGTGTTCCACACCCCCACAGGGGGGCAGTGTTCCACACCCCCACAGGGGGGGCAGTGTTCCACACCCCCACAGGGGGGCAGTGTTCCACACCCCCACAGGGGGGCAGTGTTCCACACCCCCACAGGGGGGCAGTGTTCCACACCCCCACAGGGAGGGCAGTGCCCGGTGTCGGCTGGCCTGTTCTGACATCACAACAACACTCCATATTTGGGCAACCCTGACACAGAACTCTGACACGGGAATTTCCCCGGCCGGACGTAGCGTGTGGAAGGGACACGTTATTCCGACGTAGCGCGTGGAAGGGACACGTTATTCCGACCAGTTCCTTTCCCCTCCATCAGGCGCCCCGGCTAGCCAGGGGGAGGCAGTTTTAGAGAGATCAGGGGTTCTTACTGGTGTCTAGATAACAAGTGGTACAGGTGATGTTATCTAGAGAACACGGGTTCTCAACCTTTTGGGCTGAGGACCCCCGGAAATGCTTTAGCCATGTCTCACGACATTTAAAGTCGATTCCTTCTGTCTATCAGATTATACTAAGGTCCCCTGAACACCGGGTTCCAACTGGAAACCTTGCGTTTACGATCCAGTCACTCTACCCCTGAGCCACCGCCGTGTTATTATTTACTGTTCTATTCTGTTTCCTGTGTCTCAGCATTACTCCAGCTGGAATTCACCGATGACCCGTTCTGTGCCAAGGAAACCAGCTATGTTAAATATGCCTGTCTGCCAAACCAGCTCTTCCCCGATGGAAAGGAGTGTGTGGTCGCTGGATGGGGCAAAACTAAAGATGGTACGTATCCAACCACTGACTACCACTAATCACACCTTAAACTATAGATGGTACGTATCCAACCACTGACTACCAATAATCACACCTTAAACTATAGATGGTACGTATCCAACCACTGACTACCACTAATCACACCTTAAACTAAAGATGGTACGTATCCAACCACTGACTACCAATAATCACACCTTAAACTATAGATGGTACGTATCCAACCACTAATCACACCTTAAACTATAGATGGTACGTATCCAACCACTGACTACCACTAATCACACCTTAAACTATAGATGGTACGTATCCAACCACTGACTACCACTAATCACACCTTAAACTATAGATGGTACGTATCCAACCACTGACTACCACTAATCACACCTTAAACTATAGATGGTACGTATCCAACCACTCACTACCACTAATCACACCTTAAACTATAGATGGTACGTATCCAACCACTGACTACCACTAATCACACCTTAAACTAAAGATGGTACGTATCCAACCACTGACTACCACTAATCACACCTTAAAGTTTAAGGTGTGATTAGTGGTAGTCAGTGGTTGGATACGTAGCATCTATAGTTTAAGGTGTGATTAGTGGTTGGATACGTACCATCTATAGTTTAAGGTGTGATTAGTGGTTGGATACGTACCATCTATAGTTTAAGGTGTGATTAGTGGTAGTCAGTGGTTGGATACGTACCATCTATAGTTTAAGGCTTAAACTATAGATGGTACGTATCCAACCACTGACTACCACTAATCACACCTTAAACTATAGATGGTACGTATCCAACCACTGACTACCACTAATCACACCTTAAACTATAGATGGTACGTATCCAACCACTGACTACCACTAATCACACCTTAAACTATAGATGGTACGTATCCAACCACTGACTACCACTAATCACACCTTAAACTAAAGAAGGTACGTATCCAACCACTGACTACCACTAATCACACCTTAAACTATAGATGGTACGTATCCAACCACTGACTACCACTAATCACACCTTAAACTAAAGATGGTACGTATCCAACCACTCACTACCACTAATCACACCTTAAACTAAATATGGTACGTATCCAACCACTAATCACACCTTAAACTATAGATGGTACGTATCCAACCACTGACTACCACTAATCACACCTTAAACTAAAGATGGTACGTATCCAACCACTCACTACCACTAATCACACCTTAAACTAAAGATGGTACGTATCCAACCACTCACTACCACTAATCACACCTTAAACTAAATATGGTACGTATCCAACCACTAATCACACCTTAAATAAAAGCTGCACTAGTCTATCTATATAAGGTATAATTTCCCATGTTACATGTATCGTATAATGTAGCAGTTACTGTATAATGATGCAGTTTGTCTCTTAATAGAGTTCTTTATTCTATTATTCCACTGTGTTCTTCAATGTTCAGCAGTGTTAAACATTATCCTTCAATGTTCAAATGGCTTCCAGCAGTGTTAAACATTACCAAGGAAAGGTCATGATGAAGTGTCCAGTATCATGCATTTTGAGTTACTTTTGTACAACTGGAGGGTTTGGCCTAATGGTGGCGCTAGAGAAAAGACTGTGGGTAACTATGTTCCTCAGTATGAACTAAAGGACATGTAGCCTATAGACCGATTCAGAAACGGGTCCCCTGGTCACAGCGAACGTATTTCCTGTAGGCAGAGACGACATATCTGCGGTGTAAACTCAGAGGTTTCTACTACATTGAATGGTAGAGTGACTGATGTTAGTCTGCTCAAACGTTACTCTTTTACCTGCTTTTTACTAACACTAACTTTACAAAGATGCCCAGAACATTGGGATGAACCTGTGTAGTTTATAGCTGCTTGCCTGTGACGAAGCTCACAGCGAAACGCATCGTGCTAATAAATAAGTTGATGCAGTAAGTTGTCCGTCTCTGTTCCCTGGAGTGTGCAGTCCTTTTTTGATGTCTATGCCTGCTAACTAGACTTGCACCTCCCACGGTTTTATATATATATATATATATATACACACCGCAGATATGTCGTCTCTGCCTACAGATATATATATATATATATATATATATATATATATATATATATATATATATATATATATATATATATATATATATATACATTTATTTAATAAATGGCCTATTTGTGAGTGGCACCATAAAATTGCCGCCACTGCTATGCCCTGGCCCTATATGCTCCATATAACAATACATGGGAGGAAAAGCTGAAATTAGATGTCCTAGAACAGAGATACTCAAATAGATTTACCTGTGGGCCACATTACAAAAATGGCAAGGGGCCAGGGGCCAGTAGATAAAATTACGACATTAATGATACTTGATAACTTCTCTCTTTCAATTGCTTTATTTTCGCAAAATGTATCAACGTACAATGTGCATGCACACAATATGTAAATAAATAAATGTGTTACATTTTCTTGCATAAACACAAAGAGCTGTTTCCATAACTGCACAAATTATTGCACATAACATGAGTAGCTGTTATAATAACATAATAACATAACATGAGTAGCTCTTTGCCTGCCTGCCTGCCTGCCTGCCTGCCTGTCTGTCTGTCTGTCCATGAGTAGTTATTTGTCTGTCTGTCAATGAGTAGCTGTCTTACTGTCTGCCTGTCTATGAGTAGCTGTCTGCCTGCCTGTCTATGAGTAGCTGTCTGTCTGCCTGCCTGCCTGTCCAATTGTCCATGAGTAGCTGTCTGTCTGCCTGTCTGAGTAGCTGTCTGCCTGCCTGCCTAATTGTCCATGAGTATCTGTCTGTCTGCCTGTCTATGAGTAGCTGTCTGCCTGCCTGCCTAATTGTCCATGAGTAGCTGTCTGTCTGCCTGTCTATGAGTAGCTGTCTGCCTTCCTGCCTGTCCAATTGTCCATGAGTAGCTGTCTGTCTGTCTATGAGTAGCTGTCTGCCTGCCTGCCCAATTGTCTATGAGTAGCTGTCTGTCTGTCTATGAGTAGCTGTCTGCCTTCCTGCCTGTCCAATTGTCCATGAGTAGCTGTCTGTCTGTCTATGAGTAGCTGTCTGCCTTCCTGCCTGTCCAATTGTCCATGAGTAGCTGTCTGCCTGCCTGCCTGTCATAGGCGGCGGGTGCGTTTTACTTTTGGGTAGGCTATAGAATTGCGTTGGGGGGGGGACTCTCGCGGCCGAGCGGAGCGAGGCCGCCGCCGCAGATTTATTTATTTATTTATTTCCCAGATGGTCTAAAAATGAGTTATTTAGCTTACTTTTACCAATGAATTAGCCTATACACAGACAACGACTTTTGGACGTCTTTTTCTCAAGTCTCGAGTCAGTCAGTGTAGATTACCCGGCGGTGTTGCTGCCCCTCCGGGAGTCGCGGCTCATGGCTCTTAGACGGCACAGAGACAGCAGTCACTCCGCTGAACGTGTCAGTGTTGCTGCAGTGGTGTGAACTGTGAACCGTGCGGGCACTGAGTTCTGACAGCCGACTCACAGCTTCTTCTTCTGAATTAGGCTACTTTATCTTTGCCTTGAAAAAGACATTTTGCGTTTTGCTGTTTCCCAAAACAAACCAGCGCGCGCTACTCTTTGTTGCCTACAAAGCGACTGGAAGGACGAGGTTTACAGACATACCAATAGTAGTCAATCATATGCTGATTAGGCCAGTTGCTGTATAGTGTATAGCCTATATCCGATCAGCGATCACCAGGGGGCAGCGACAACACACACACACACACACACACACACACACACACACACACAACACAATAGCCTTCTATAATGCTGCGCACATATATTATATATATTTAAAAAAATACCCAGCATATTTTTTGGGAAGGCTAAGCCTTCCCTAGCCTTATGCACCCGCCGCCTATGCTGCCTGTCCAATTCTCCATGAGTAGCTGTCTGTCTGCCTGTCTGCCTGTCTATGAGTAGCTGTCTGCCTGCCTGCCAGCCAGCAAGTTGGTTAACAGAAAATAAATTGTTATGGCTGAGTAAAATAAAATACAATAAACACAATTTGCCTGAAAATAGATTACCCAGCTATGACCTTTTTCATGAAAAAAAATGAGTAGTGATATGGCTGACTGAGTAAAATAAAACAATCTACCTGAAAATAGATAGCTATAAGTGAAGAGCAATTTCCGCAATTTCCGCAATTACCATTTCCGCAATTTCCGCAATTTCCATTTCCGCAATTTCCATTTCCGCAATTTCCTCAATTTCCATTTCCGCAATTTCCATTTCAACCATTTCCGCAATTTCCGCAATTACCATTTCCGCAATTTCCGCAATTTCCATTTCCGAATTTCCATTTCCACAATTTCCGCAATTTCCATTTCCACCATTTCCACAATTTCCGCAATTACAATTTCCGCAATTTCCATTTCCATTTCCAACTATTAATGGCAGCTGGGTTTCATCATTCAAATAAAATAGAATTCTGTCCGTTTAGCTATAAAATTATGTCAGGGAATAGGGATACACAGTATATGTCTTTCATTTGCATTGCATCTCCCCCCCCCCCCCCCCCCCCCAAGCTTTTATTTTCGTTCGAGTAATAGTACAACTCTAATAGTATTACTTATAATAATGTAATTAAAGATAACTTCATTCAGATTTATTTATTTTTATTTCATTTTCCAGATTTTTTTTTCTTCTTTTTTTTAGATTTTCATTGGTGGGCCAGTCATAATGGTCCCGCGGGCCTGATGTGGCCCGCGGGCCTGAGGTTGAGTATCACTGTCCTAGAAGGACTTTTAGCTGAGCTGTCTGTGTGTGTGTTCTTCTTCCTCAGCTGACAACCCACACAACATGTCACATGGCCAGCTTTCCATGATGTCTGACGAGCGTTGTCAGGAGTTCCATAGAAACCTGGACGGCACCATGATCTGTGCAGGAGACAAGTTGGGAAAAGTTGGCTCCTGTAGTGTAAGTGTGCGTGGGTGCGTGAGTGTATTAGGTCACCTTCACACCAGGATGTTATACTGCAACTTAAAATGAATCCTGTCGGCCATTTTTGGTTATTTTTTAAAACCGTCTGGCACTGGCGCGCTAGCGGCCAACTATAGCACTGGCAATGATCCATTAAGGAAACAAAAAACACTGCAGTGTACAGAATGTTTGGTCTGTGTGGTCTGTGCGTATGGAGCGCTGTCACTGTGTGTGGGGATCCCAGTGGGGACTTTCTTCAAATAGCCTATAGGCCTACTTCAAACTTCAACACATAGCTCAGCATGATCAGTATAATTTTAACACCATATATTTCACTGTGTAGTTTATGAATTGAACACATTGATAAAGTGCCTTGCTGCGGCTCCTTGCTACAGCGCAGCGTGAACGCAAACGCAGCAAATTGTATATTATGCAAGAATGATTCAAAATCCACCCCCCAATCGCATCGAGTGTACCGAAGTAGAGGTGAAGTAGAGGTGTGAATGCGACCGAGTGCCGTAGTCGTGTCCACCTAAAGCGACGCACACACGCATACAGTATATATTATAGTTTACTGGTGTATAAATAGTAGTAGGAAACATTTTGTAAATCTTCTCAAGGAATGCCTTGAATTTAAAGGTGTAGTAGTCTATAATATAATGAAAGGATGCATTTAAAGGTGTAGTAGGCTATAATAGAATGAAAGGATGAATGTAAAGGTGTAGTAGGCTATAATAGAATGAAAGGATGAATTTAAAGGTGTAGTAGGCTATAATAGAATGAAAGGATGAATGTAAAGGTGTAGTAGGCTATAATAGAATGAAAGGATGGATTTAAAGGTGTAGTAGGCTATAATAGAATGAAAGGATGAATTTAAAGGTGTAGTAGGCTATAATAGAATGAAAGGATGAATTTAAAGGTGTAGTAGGCTATAATAGAATGAAAGGATGAATTTAAAGGTGTAGGCTATAATATAATGAAAGGATGAATTTAAAGGTGTAGGCTATAATATAATGAAAGGATGAATTTAAAGGTGTAGTAGGCTATGATAGAATGAAAGGATGCATTTAAAGGTGTAGTAGGCTATAATAGAATGAAAGGATGAATTTAAAGGTGTAGTAGGCTATAATATAATGAAAGGATGAATTTAAAGGTGTAGTAGGCAATAATATAATGAAAGGATGAATTTAAAGGTGTAGTAGGCTATAATAGAATGAAAGGATGAATTTAAAGGTGTAGTAGCCTATAATAGAATGAAAGGATGCATTTAAAGGTGTAGTAGGCTATAATAGAATGAAAGGATGAATTTAAAGGTGTAGTAGGCTATAATAGAATGAAAGGATGAATTTAAAGGTGTAGTAGGCTATAATATAATGAAAGGATGAATTTAAAGGTGTAGTAGGCTATAATAGAATGAAAGGATGAATTTAAAGGTGTAGTAGGCTATAATAGAATGAAAGGATGAATTTAAAGGTGTAGTAGGCTATAATATAATGAAAGGATGAATTTAAAGGTGTAGTAGGCTATAATAGAATGAGAGGATGCATTTAAAGGTGTAGTAGGCTATAATAGAATGCATCCTTACATCCTGTCTCTTAGGGGGATTCGGGCGGACCCCTGATGTGTAAGGACGATGGGGTTTACTACATGGCAGGCTTGGTGAGCTGGGGGAGCGCCACATGCGGTGCTGCCGTACCCGGCGTCTACACCAACGTCTACCAATATGTTGCCTGGATTTCTGGTTGCGTCCATCACCACGGGACACCATGCAAGACACAGAGTGTCCTTGTGAAGGATGACTATGACTATGATGATAATTCAAGATTTGGCTGATATTTCGCAAATTTTCTCTAACTAGTTGCCAAGGTTCCAGGTTTCCAGCCAGATATCTCATTTCCTCTCTCTCTATCCTGACCTGATTGGCTGAAAATGTGTCACTAATACCTGAAAATGTATTTTCTGTTTCTTAAAGAGCTGTAGAGCAATGGTTCTCAACCAGTGGTCTCAACCTTGAGGGGGTTCCAGGTGGTCCCCAGCTAAATGATAGAGAGTTGGTAACCAAATGGACCCTTAGGCTATAGATCTTTAACTCTTGAGAGTGTAAAATGAAAACACGTGGACCCGTTTGCATTTGGATACACGCTCAAGAGTTAAAATATTGTTAAACATCTGCATTACTTAATTTACAAGAGGTCTACACAATTAGAGAATGTAGAAGAAGTGTTATTTGCCTGTTATCTCCTATGGTACCACATCAACACAGCATGGAATGGTGGACAAAATCTTATGATAACACAATATTGAGGCTAAATCTCATAAAATGGTGGTTCCGTGGCTCAAATGCCAAATAAATAATGGACCTTGCTATGAAAAGGGTTGAAAACCACTGCCCTATAGCAATGATTACTGTCACAATATAATGCTTTAACCTTTTAACTTTTTTTTGTTGTTTTAACCAAAGAATATCACACTACCCTTTAGGCCTATATACCTTGAAGTTGTCCCATAATGCATTGTGAAAAGGACAGTTTGTCCTTGGAACTGTTGGGTGAATGACGTAGGTATGGTCTTGAAGTGCCATGAGAAAACTGATTCAGCAATAATAAATAAATTGACTTGATTGACTGTTTGTTTTTTTCCTTCAGTAGCCTACTTCATGGAAGCACACGTCAACCTACTTGTTCCTCACCTGTCTAACTGATTTGATTGATTGATTATTTTTCCCATATAGCAAATCTAGCTAAGAAAATCCATCTGAAAAGCCGCTTCCTCTACTGACATAGATCATAGATCTATAGATCATAGATCACGGTATGAGAACAGAAAGAGGGTCATTCAAGCTACACACATTTTGATCATGGAGATATTTTGCATGCATGCCCCAGACAGCCCTTCTATCACAGTCCGTGTTGGAAAAGATACTCAAAAACGGTAACATAATGTGACCGTTTCTAAGGCTAAGTCATTGAATTAGCTTCAAATTGACATATTGGTTGTTCAGTTTGACCCGCCAGTTTTGGAGATATGGCTTATAGAGTCTTGCAGAAAAGAACGAGTTTAGAAAACAGGCTTGATGGTTCACTTCTGTGGACTCTAACATTACACCTAGCTATGTGTAAGCATTCATTTCATATTTACATGTCGATTTCAGCTCTGACATTTATTTCAGTCATGCTCTAGCAGTGAAGGTTCTGCCTGTGCTATTATTATTATTTTTTTTTTTTAGTTTTTCTCTAACCTGAGCAGTTAGTATTGCCGCCATGACTGTCTCTGTATCAAACGTCACATTACATAATTATTAGCTATTACTAGTTATACTTTAGAAATAAGTAATATTACTTCCGAATCAGAATCAGAAGCCTTTATTGCCATGGAATGTAAACAACTAGTAGCCTATGTAAAAAAACAATAAAACAAAGAATGTATAGGGAAGGAAACCTCTTCAAATCATTAGCTCTCTATATAATTTAGTGCAGGGATACTCAAATAGATTTACCTGTGGGCCACATTACAAAAATGGCAAGGGGCCAGGGGCCAGTAGATAAAATTACGACATTAATGATACTTGATAACTTCTCTCTTTCAATTGCTTTATTTTCGCAAAATGTATCAAAGTACAATGTGCATGCACACAATATGTAAATAAATAAATGTGTTACATTTTCTTGCATAAACACAAAGAGCTGTTTCCATAACTGCACAAATTATTGCACATAACATGAGTAGCTGTTATAATAACATAATAACATAACATGAGTAGCTCTTTGCCTGCCTGCCTGCCTGCCTGTCTGTCTGTCTGTCTGTCTGTCTGTCCATGAGTAGTTATTTGTCTGTCTGTCAATGAGTAGCTGTCTTACTGTCTATGAGTAGCTGTCTGCCTTCCTGCCTGTCCAATTGTCCATGAGTAGCGGTCTGTCTGTCTATGAGTAGCTGTCTGCCTGCCTGCCCAATTGTCTATGAGTAGCTGTCTGCCTTCCTGCCTGTCCAATTGTCCATGAGTAGCTGTCTGCCTGTCTATGAGTAGCTGTCTGCCTGCCTGTCTATGAGTAGCTGTCTGCCTGCCTGTCTATGAGTAGCTGTCTGTCTGCCTGCCTGCCTGTCCAATTGTCCATGAGTAGCTGTCTGTCTGCCTGTCTGAGTAGCTGTCTGCCTGCCTGCCTAATTGTCCATGAGTAGCTGTCTGTCTGCCTGTCTATGAGTAGCTGTCTGCCTGCCTGCCTAATTGTCCATGAGTAGCTGTCTGTCTGCCTGTCTATGAGTAGCTGTCTGCCTTCCTGCCTGTCCAATTGTCCATGAGTAGCTGTCTGTCTGTCTATGAGTAGCTGTCTGCCTGCCTGCCCAATTGTCTATGAGTAGCTGTCTGTCTGTCTATGAGTAGCTGTCTGCCTTCCTGCCTGTCCAATTGTCCATGAGTAGCTGTCTGTCTGTCTATGAGTAGCTGTCTGCCTTCCTGCCTGTCCAATTGTCCATGAGTAGCTGTCTGCCTGCCTGTCCAATTCTCCATGAGTAGCTGTCTTTCTGCCTGTCTATGAGTAGCTGTCTGACTGCCTGCCTGTCCAATTCTCCATGAGTAGCTGTCTGTCTGCCTGTCTATGAGTAGCTGTCTGCCTGCCTGCCAGCCAGCAAGTTGGTTAACAGAAAAGAAATTGTTATGGCTGAGTAAAATAAAATACAATAAACACAATTTGCCTGAAAATAGATTACCCAGCTATGACCTTTTTCATGAAAAAAAATGAGTAGTGATATGGCTGACTGAGTAAAATAAAACAATCTACCTGAAAATAGATAGCTATAAGTGAAGAGCAATTTCCGCAATTACCATTTCCGCAATTTCCATTTCCGCAATTTCCGCAATTTCCATTTCCGCAATTTCCTCAATTTCCATTTCCGCAATTTCCGCAATTTCCATTTCCACCATTTCTGCAATTTCCGCAATTACCATTTCCGCAATTTCCGCAATTTCCATTTCCGCAATTTCCATTTCCACCATTTCCACAATTTCCGCAATTACCTATTTCCGCAATTTCCGCAATTTCCACAATTTCCATTTCCATTTCCAACTATTAATGGCAGCTGGGTTTCATCATTCAAATAAAATAGAATTATGTCCGTTTAGCTATAAAATTATGTCAGGGAAATGAGGGAATAGGTATACACAGTATATGTCTTTCATTTTCGTTCGAGTAATAGTACAACTCTAATAGTATTACTTATAATAATGTAATTAAAGATAACTTCATTCAGATTTATTTATTTTTATTTCATTTTCCAGATTTTTTTTTCTTCTTTTTTTTAGATTTTCATTGGTGGGCCAGTCATAATGGTCCCTCGGGCCTGATGTGGCCCGCGGGCCTGAGGTTGAGTATCACTGCTGTACACGGCCTACATAATATGGCATACTTACATAACCAGCCGATCACCAAACGTACCTTAGTCACTTCATCAAGAATGGTGGTCCCTTATTGGCTGGTGGACAACACAGACATACAAACCCAGTGCAAGTAATAATAATAATCTCATATTTATATATAGCTGTTTTCGTACTCAAAGGCGCTTTACATGGGGTGGAGGAGAAAAACAACTTTATTGGGGGGAAAAAAACATTAAGGAAAATTCTACGACTAAGGAATAAAATCAATAAAAACAGTGGAGTGATGAGAAAGGGGGGCGTGGAGTTATAGCTGGGGGGGGCATATTGTCCAGTGCCTTGTAGGTGTGGAAATAAAGGATACATTTAGAACGAAGAAAAGAGGTTATTAAAATGGACACCTTGATTGGTTTGTGAGCAAAACCAGCTCCGAGTTATGAAGGACAGTAGTTGCAGCACATGACCCACGTGTTACATGAACGCCCTACGCCTAGGGGACGCTACACTAGTGATGATTTCAGAAGGTGGAGGGGGTGAGCAGCAGCGAATGCTGATGGCTACAGTTGGGTGGTGGTGAAAGACAGAAATCTCTCGCTCTCTTTCGAAGGTTCATACACACACTTTGGTAGCGGCCCATCTGTGGCAGTGTGAGTGTTCCTAAGGCTGGTGAAGACGGCGCTCCCCATGCCCTAGTGGTGGGCGAAGGCTGTTCTCTGTCCATCGTATCTCTTCCCGATCCATTGTATAGCTGGAAGCTCGTCATCCACGTAAAGTGCAGCTGCCCAGGTCTAGTATGTCATTTGACCTTGTTTAATTCTGGAAAGAGTTCTTGAATGACGATGTCCAACAGCACATAAGTCAGCTGATGAAAAAAATATATAGGGTTATAATGAGGATGAAAAGCCATCTAAGAAGACATTGTTAAATTGTATTGCTGTATCTGTGGATCTACCAGTATATTTCAAAACTCAACAAAATATAGTTTGTTTGCTGTGTGTGTGTGTGTGTGTGTGTGTGTGTGTGTGTGTGTGTGTGTGTGTGTGTGTGTGTGTGTGTGTGTGTGTGTGTGTGTGTGTGCGTATCAGGGTACCTGTTTGTTAAGAACTGGCTGTTGTAGTCCATCAAAGAGCAAGCGTACTCCTTCATACTTGGCTTCTTCTCCGATACACTTTTCTAGGAGATCTGAGGAAAAACAAATGAAATGATTAAGTATACTTACACAATAGAGCGTCGCAGTCCCTCCCCCTTTCAGAACGACGAGTGGCCCAGGAAATGAAAAGCAATGCATTTCTCCCATAGGACTTTCTTTAAGTATTTATTTAAAGACGGTTACACCGCGGACAAAGCCAACTCGGATCGTGACAAATCATGACAATGAACACAATATTTTGGGCCGATCAAATCATTAGAAAGAAGAAAATAAAGGCAGGAGACAACACTATTTGTTTTGTTTTTCTTCTTCTAAATTATGGCAATGTAAGTTAACGCAATCTATTTGAGTCCAAACGCGTGTGTTTTATGAGGTTTGTTTAAAAAATGTCACATGTCTAGTACAGGCATTCATGAAATCCTAGAAATATTAGAACTATAAAAAAATACTGAATGAATACTGAATGAATACCTGGAATATAACTTAGCATCTCCTCAAATGTCCTTTTCGCCCTCTTTTGTATGTCCGCAGTTGACCTTGGTTGACTGTTTTCTCTGAACACAGCATCTGGTTGAGCAAAGAATACATGAGAAGAGATCAAAGTATAGCTCCGGCATTTGGACTACAAAGACTCAGCAGCCACACTGCATTCCGCAGGGCGAGCAAAGAATAAAACATATTTTGTATACATTTTGAACTTGATGAATGGGACAGTCAGCGTAATGAGTACTTTTACTTTTGGCACTTTAAGTACATTTTGACACCAGTACTTCAGTACTTTTACCCAAGTAGAATTTGATTAACAGACTTTTACTTGAAATGAAGTACGTATTTCTGTATTGCAGTATTGCTACTTTTACTTAAGTAAAACATTTGAGTACTTTTTCCACCACTGCAGATATCTAAAAATTTTATATCCCACGATTTTTGTAACCCAGTTTTCTTTTCACCCAGTGCCAATTATCTAATGTAATCCTGGGCGCTACACTTCCTCTGCCAACCTGGGGGGACAGCGGACTGACCTCATGCCTCCTTCTATGCATGAGGAGTCCAAGCTGCTTCTTTTCACCTGACAAGAGGGGAATTTCCCCGGCCGGACGTAGCGCGTGGAAGGGACACGTTATTCCGACCAGTTCCTTTCCCCTCCATCAGGCGCCCCGGCTGGCCAGGGGGAGGTAGTTTTAGAGACCAGGATTACGGCATGTTTTTGTGAGGGTATCTACCCTTGGGGACACGGGGAGAACATGCAAACTCCACAAAGATTTGTACTTAAGTAAATCTTGTGGTTACCGCAACGGCACCTCGAAGGCACGCTGGGCAAGACCTATAAGCTGTAGAGGCTATCATTTGTTTTGGGCGGAAGTTGCAGGATTTTGGCGGAAACTACCGCTCAAAGAAATTACGTTGATGCTTTACAAATCAGTTTACATTCTCTGTGAATGAAACAAGTGTTTTGCGATTGGTCGAAATAATGTCGTATCCGGGGGGGAAAATAAATTTGTCGGATGTTCCGGACCGACACTTCCGCTGATAGCGTCTCTGACTCTCTGCGTTAGGTTGTGACCAGGCTTTTCTCTTCACAGATGAGCCTACAATGTGACGTAGTTTGAGGTTCGGGGGGCGGGGGCGGGTACCGCTCTAAAGTCGGCTCTTCGGCGCTACTGAAAATGTCTGACGAGCGGAAATCATTTCGGCACTACAGCGCCGAAACAGCTGGTAAAATAGGAGTATGAATCGGCCCTAACCCTAACCTCGTAGGAGGGTGATGAGCGACACCAGGCGGTACTCCTGGGCCACTCGGTCCAGTTTGGCCTGGAGGCAGTAGTCCGTGTAGGCCTCAAGCGTGTTCTTGAACAGGATCCTCCCGCCCATTAGCAGGTGGTGCAGCCAATCAGGGATGTGGAACACCACGCGGCCTGCGGGAAAGTGAACAACAGACGGATCAGAAAGACACAATCGACCTTTTGCAGACGAGGCCGTCTTGCCGTCAGAGTTTGAAGGCGCTCGCTTTTCAGCAAAGCAACGTCCTGCCGCCTCCTGCGTTATGTGCAAATTCAAAACAGGTGGTATAGGCATGGGCCGTTGAGTGATATCCAACGAGCACTCCCAAACTCCGACGCGTAGAAAAATAATCACCTGCAAGGAAAGAAAGTAGCTCTAACACTTTGCAGATAGAAAGAGGATACAGTAATTCAAGCTTTCCGTACAGCGTGCAATGTTGGCGAGTTCAGATAGGACTGTTCCGTTTGGATGAACGGGCTAATGGGAACTAAGTTGCATCTAGTCACCACCCTGCCATTAACTTATATGGCAAGATGGCCGCGGTGTGCATATGGTCAGTGATAGAGAAGCAGTCTGTGAACATGGGTGGTAGTCAGACTGTGATCAAAGGACTATTTGCCATATCTGGGGCATTATGAAACCAGTGGCGTTACATTTTGGGCAGGCAAGATGTGTTGTCGTCGTCCGTCTACACGTACATATACATACATACATACACACACATCGTTACAAAACATTTCATATTTGGAATTCATTTGATTTCTGGTAGTATAATGTTTATTTTGTTTTTATTATATTTTTTAATTAAAATTTTGTTTGAGAAAGTTGATGGTCCAAAGTTGTACTTGATATTTTACAGTTGGCAACCATGCGCCTAATTATTCGCTTCTCTTGTCTATCGATATATGCAGATTCAAACAAAGACCCCACTTACCGATATGCATTAAGGAGTCATAAACGCCCTCCACCGTGATCATTTCCATGAAGCAGTTCTGATTGTGTCTCTTCTCGGCCATCTCTGACAAGTTGCCATTGTTTTTGAAGAGCTCATTGAACAGCTGATCAGAGGGAAAACAACTCTGTAAAAAAAAGGCCCAATTTCTACTCCGTCGTGCGATTAACAGCAGAGTGCTGTGATGTTTGTACTTTTTTTCTTTTCGTTTTATGCGTCTATGAGTTAACAAACATTACTCTAATAGACCCCCAGGTGTGGTTATAATATTAAAATATGTCTTCCCTGTGTATTTTTGGTTTCTGTCAACACCAACCAGGCAAACCAGGTATACTTAGTGAACTAAGTGGGTGTGGCCACACACAAAACATAATGTAAACACTTTCTGTACACTTTTTTGAAAAAAATAAACCTTTCTCCTAGTATAATCGTATAGTACCTGACGATCATGTTTGAGTGGGGGAAAAAATCACAGCACTCCATCTTTAACATATTAAACAATGATCTGATGATTACTAACCCTTTTGTCAATTCCTGAGGTGGGGCTCAGGATGGTGAGTTCAGGACTGTTCGGTTTGGGTTTGGGAGATTTGCAGGAATTGCGGAAGGACTTAATAAAAGGCTCCAGATGCTGTCCTTTCTAGGAGGGGAGGGGGGGGGGGGGGGGCACAGAGCAGAGTATCAGTCTATGTTATACGATTTGAGTTCCATTTTCTATACAAAATGCTATGCTCAAGGGGGTGGATAGTTGTCAGAGGCAACCACCTGGTTATACAGTATAGCCTGTAGCTAGTCTCGCGTTGCCAGACGGTTGTCTCCCACAATTTTCAAACGCTTCCATCATACACTTACAGTCTGGAGAACTATCATGAGTACGCGATAAAGTGGGGAGCCTCCTCCCTAAATTTCGTCTTTACGGTCGTGCAAATGTATCGCAGTATAAATATAAATCATCTATAAGAATATATAGCTTGCTGCTTAGCAGAAATGGAAATAAAATAAAATGTAAAGATATTTTAAAAATATATTTTCGTGAACGGAAATGGTAGCTTCGTCACTCGGAATCCGGGAGGTGTATAGTTCCAGACTCTTATATAGCATTTGGAGATTGTGGAATTGTGCACGTTAGTTAGGGACTGTTAGTAGCACGGTGACATGCAGGAATGGGTTTGATGTGATTAAAGCTATTGTAATGAATAAAACATTATTTTAACCAATCTGTGTGGTAGAGTATAATACAATGTAACCAGCACATCAGCGGTTGGACACGCATGGCGCACGCACAATCGCACATATGCAGCACACACGAGCAGCACATACTCACACTCATTAAGAATGCTTTACTCACCTCTATTATCAGTTTGCTGGGCACAGCCTTAAAGATTTTCCCTGTGAAACAACGTTTATCGAGAGATCAAGATTTCAGCAATCCTTCATTTGGCACAGTTTTGTGTGTCATTGTTTGGCGTATTTTTTTCTGCACCGTTAACCACTTTCAACTTTCAACAAAAACAGTCAAAGAAAATAATTTTAAAAAAAGTAAAAAAGTGCGAGCCGATCCACAAGCACAAAACGTAACACGTTGCAGTGCGTTGTGAGCTTGTGGATCTATTTAAGCTCTTCATTGTATGATGAATATAAAAGGGCTTAAGTGAATAACCCCTATTGGTGTTTCAAGCATTCCGTTATACTTTGGCTATTGAAAAATATCAGATCTACAAGCTCATAGCGCGCCACCGAGTGGTGCGCTATGAAAATATTTATTTCAGAAAACTGGAGGATTTAGAAGATTTTTTTTTTAAATATTGAGGTCAGGCCTAAATGGGTTAAGTCAAGGTTATCAGAAAACAAACACTACTGGGAGAAGTAGTGTTTGTCCCATTAGGCAACACCAGGCAGCCCCATAACCTACCAAGGTTGACATCAGGTAACCTCTTGGTCCGGAACTGAGATTCCATATGTGGGGAAAGGAAGTCAGCGAGAAGCTGGCTGTTGCTCAGCTCTGGATGCTGCAGAAGGTTCTGCAAGAAGAACCCACACGGCTATTTATATTGTTTGTTGACTGATCTGGTGTATGTATTCATGTATACTACTAGTTACTTTGATGTTGTCAAAGGCACAGGCAACTAAAACTGTATTCCCAGATTATGGAACAAGTAATTGTATTAAAAATAAATAAATGATGGGTACAATTTAAATACAGATGGAATCATGTATGCCGGTTTTAAATTACGTTCACTTCCCTGCACAGTAGATGCACAGAAAATGGTTTCATCTAATTTATTCATTTACAGACCTATATGTGCCTGCAGCATGCCTGTCTGCAGCATGCCTGTCTGCAGCATGCCTGCCTGCAGCATGCCTGTCTGGAGCATGCTTGTCTGCAGCATGCCTGTCTGCAGCATGCCTGTCTGGAGCATGCCTGTCTGCAGCATGCCTGTCTGCAGCATGCCTGCCTGCAGCATGCCTGTCTGCAGCATGCCTGTCTGCAGCATGCCTGCCTGCAGCATGCCTGTCTGCAGCATGCCTGTCTGCAGCATGCCTGTCTGCAGCATGCCTGCCTGCAGCATGCCTGTCTGCAGCATGCCTGCCTAGCATGCCTGCCTGCCTGCAGCATGCCTGTCTGCAGCATGCCAGCCTGCAGCATGCCTGTCAGATCCAGAATAAAAGGGTTTTAGACTCCCACCTGCAAGTACTCCTGGAACTCCTCCCGTTTCGATGATAGGAACTCATAATTCTTCGGCCCGATGATTCTCTTGGACGGCAACTGTGCGTCTGGGAAAGGCCCTATGAAGAGTGTATAACAATTTTACACAGAAGACTGTGTGTACAGTGTAGTACACTAAAATATAGTACATGCTATAGAAGTGCTGGGCTTGCTATGGTCATCATGGGAATAGTGTCCGAGTTCTGGGAAAGAACTGAAGTTTTTTTCCCAGCCTTCATTTATGGAATAGTTACATTTGTTGGAAGTGTATATGAATTACCATAAAACATTATGGAAGTAATATGTTTGCAAAACTACCTACCATGGAACTCAGTAAGCTTGGATTCAAGGACATAGAACTCTGTGTATCTTCTGTACACACACCAGTTCTCAGCCTTACGCCCCACTGCACACACAAGCACAGAGCAGACATATCAGACAAAGGTTCTATCTATTCTTCTGTGATTTAAAACAAAAAGTGTGTTTAGAACAAAATGCTAAATGGCAACACTATCCCTTTTGCATGGCTTAGCTACAAACATACAGACGCATGGCTGCCGTGGGTATTTTGGTCTCCGCGCACATGGCCTGTTGTTGCTGTCGATTAGCGGTGGTGCTGATTCATTCACTAATTGAAGCATAGAATGACAGTGTGCTGTCCATATGGTCCATTCCATTTCACAGTACACTGGCCACCTTTTTTCCTTTGTTGTGTCCCTCCCAATGAAGTTATATCTTCCCTTCTTCTCTGGAATCCTGACTAGAAAACTGTCGTTCCCTGATGTCATCGCTATAGGGACACATGAGGCATCAGTAAGCAGGAACTGTAAGGGATGGCATGAACCAGAAAGTCTGGTGTGGCATTATGAAATCCATGATCTCCACCGCGGTTTGAAAACTGATGATGATGATGATGTCTGTCTTGCGCCTATTGGTGTTGCTTAATCCTGTCCTCTGTGTGGTTTCTATAGAGGGTATGTGTGCATGCTTAAAGTGAATGGCACATCGAGTGGCAAAGCAACATGCAAAGTGAGTTTAACATTGTTTAATGCTAATGTTGGCGATAGGGCCTTTCAGTGTGGAGTTTGCATGTTCTCCCCGTGTCCCCTAGGGTAGATACCCTCACAAAAACATGCAGTAATCCTGGTCTCTAAACTGCCTCCCCCTGGCCAGCCGGGGCGCCTGATGGAGGGGAAAGGAACTGGTCGGAATAACGTGTTCCTTCCACGCGCTACGTCCGGCCGGGGAAATTCCCCTCTGTCAGGTGAAAAGAAGCAGCTTGGACTCCTCATGCATAGAAGGAGGCATGAGGTCAGTCCGCTGCCCCCTCAGGTTGGCAGAGGAAGTGTAGCGCCCAGGATTACTTTAGATAATTGGCACTGGGTGATAAGAAAAACTGGGTTACAAAATCGTGGGATAAAAAAAAAAAAAAAAAAAAAAAAAACATTGTTTAGAAAGTAGCTTTTTGCCACTCAGTAGGCCTCTTCCTGCATAACTTCCTGGTTTGATGATGTCACGCGCATATACCCTCTATTAGCCTAACTTTGCCCCACCCCTTTTACTCATCAACCAATGATTGAAACGTTGAACTGCTCGTTGTTACTTTGACCAACACGATGTATACTTTCCACTAAAACAAAGGGTCAGTTGTAACGGAGCCTCAGGGCCAGACTGAGAAACCATCAGTGTTGTAGCCAATTTGATGAATATGCAATGAGAATTTGACACTGACTGACAACCTGGGCTTAGGTGGGTTTCAGCCAATCACAGGCAGTCTATTTATATGTGTCACGGGTGCACAGCAGTAGGGAATTTTGGGAAACGTCACAGGGAAGCCAACCGTGCGTGTTTTGTTTGTTTTCAGTTGTTTTGAGTTATCTTTTGTTTATTTTTGCTTCACTAGGTATTGTTTATGTTATGCCTTATCCACCCCTGCAAACAAAATAAAACATTTCTAAATGCACTCAACGATACGACATGATTTACTGCCATCATCACCACCACGCGTTGGAAAGAGCTTCACACACCATATCCCTCACTGGCATCCTTTCTATGAAAAGTGCCTTTACAATCAGTATTATAAACTCAGGCCCTGACCTGCTGCTGCTTTGCGGTCGTTGCGCTCCACGATGAGACAGAACACTGGAACCGGCTCGCTCTTGGCGTCGATGCCATCGTCGTCGTCGTCACAGACGCAGGGGATGGTGACGCTCCAGGCGGACAGGTCACGAGGAGCGGTGGTGACGAGGTCACCGGGAACGTCGGGAACGTCGTCCTCCTCCAGGACCGCCATCATGGCCTCTTCTGCCTTGGCGGGAGGGAGAGGGGTGTGTGTGTGTGTGTGTGTGTGTGTGTGTGTGTGTGTGTGTGTGTGTGTGTGAGAGTGAGAGAGAGTCATAGTTACTAGCACTGTAGTCTAGGAAAATTCGCCTGAGATCCTGTGCAGCAGGGGCGTGGCCCAGTGCGTTGCGTTTCAAATGAAATGCGAATCAAAAGACAGGGGGCGGGTTCCACATGGAGTGGGCGCTACATCTAAATAAGACGGAAGGGAAACAATTGCTCCTTGAGCGGTGGTGGCCTACTACAATTCAATTTGGAATTGGATTCCCTTCGGACTATTTTCATGGTATGCACAGTGCTTCAGACCGGAAAGGGGAGTGTCCGCTCAGATTCTGAGCGCAACGTAATTCCCTCACAGGGATACGTTCCTTTTTTCCCCAGAAGTTCCTTTTTTCTCGCCCGCCTAGTGGCGAAAAATAAAACTTCTGGGAACTCAGATTACTAGGACTGTAACGGTGCACATGTTCATACTTCATACCAAACCATTTTGGTATGAAGTATGAACATGTGTACGGTACGGTACGGTACGTCGGTATAATACAGGTGTGTATACCGAACGAAGAAGAAAACCAAAAAAAAAGTATAGGGATGCACCGAAAAGGAAATTCTTGGCCGAAAACCGAATACCCGAATATGAATAATATTATATATATATATTTGTTTTTCCTACCATTGCCGTCATGGCCGTACCTTAAAGCTACCTGATTTATGGCAAAATAAAAGGTTATGGCAAAACTTTAACTTAAAAAATAATCGGTATTATGAACATTTATTCGGCTCTTTTGAATTAATTAATTACATACACTATTCGGTGATATATTACACCAGCCCAGAGGAGGAGGATGGCAGCATGGTCCCTGTCTAGGCCAGTCTTACCATATTGTCCTCCTCCTCCTCCTCCTCCACCAGCCCAGAGGAGGAGGAGGATGGCAGCATGGTCCCTGTCTAGGCCAGTCTTACCATATTGTCCTCCTCTTCCTCCTCCTCCACCAGCCCAGAGGAGGAGGAGGAGGGCAGCATGGTCCCCTCCATGGTGGTGCTCTTGAACACTCCTTTGATCTTGCTGCCGATGCGGCTGACCCTGGAGGACTCGCCCCTCCTCGACCTGCAGGTCACACAAAGAAGAGCTCAGACAGACAGACAGACAGACAGAAGCTTGTGGTTTGACGAGTGGACATGGAAATTAATATTGGTTGAAGGTTGAAGATTTTAAACTCAACATTTTGTTATCAACTACAAATCAACGGTTACTGTTACTATGATGTTACTGCATGCGGAAACCAGCCAACGAGGACAAATGCACAGTGTCACATGTGACGTGACTGCCTGTGAGATTAACCCATTTAGGCCTGACGTTGAATTTTCTTTATTTATTTTAAAATACACTTTTTTTTCTCGTGTTTCTATATCAGTGGTGCTCAATATTTCATGTCAAGCACCCCAAAAAATATATGTAATTGGCCTCCGCCCCCCAATCTGAAAATATGTTGTTCCGGGGACCCCCCCACCCCCAGAAGCAAAGATTTTAGTTAAAAATGTTCGCTCTTACAGAATATATATTCAAAGACTTGCACTATACATTTTCCCGATTATTCAAAAATAGCAGACCTACAAGCTCGTAGCGCAAAACGCTAAATTATAACAACGTTTAAAACACCAAAAGGGGTCCCCGCCCCAAAATGGGTTAAGCAAAGCCCTTCTGGTGTCTGGCCCCGGGCCGTCGGCCCGTCCTACCTGAAACCCCCCCACATGTATTGAACATTTTCGAAAGTATAACATTGGGCTTATATATAAGTTGATTATGGAGAATCTTTTCAACGTGGTCAGAAACACACTGTACACTGTACCCACCTGCTCACCCTGCAGTTCTTGGCAGGAGACACAGCAGCCGGTCTCAGGGGTTGGTGGAAGTACTGCAGAAGGAGATGGAACAAGAACATCATCATATACTGACATTATGATACTGTGTACCTGCAGGCAACCTTCTCACAGGAGCCTCTCTATTTCTAACCCTTGCTCTTTCCCGAGTGGGAATTTCTCCAGTTAATCTCCCGATGTAATTTTGCCATGCACGTCGCACAAGCGACCCTGCTTTACATGCGACACATGTCTAACCACTAGCCACACACACACACACACACACACACACACACACACACACACACACATACACACACACACACACACACACACACACACACACACACAAACATGTGTGCTATGTGCCCTGGGCAAATGAGTTGTCATTAAAGGACCACTTCACCACTTTTCAGCCTATCTTCATATAATATGTCCTCTCTAATAATCATGAAAAAATGGCGCAATTTCTTTCTACTCGCTCTGTCTCTCACAGGAGGGCTGTGGGCAAATCAGAAACCGTCTTCCAGTGACATCATCGGTGGGGAATACAAGCTAATAGAAACGGCAGGCTTTCTAGTCCTGAAAAGTTGCAATGTGAAAATGGAAGCCATCGTTCTCACGATAATGAAAATCTAAACATTTTTGTAAAGAAATATTGTTTAAAAAAAACGTGCCTAATGATGATGTCACTGGAAGACAGTTTCTAAACTGCCCACAGCCCTCCTATGAGACACAGACTGACAAATCGTGCCATTTTATCATGATTATTAGTGAGGACCTATTATATGAATATAGGTTGAAAAGTGGTGAAGTGGTCCTTTAAGCATAGAATGCCATAGATGCTGACCTCATCGCTGTCACAGAACATGGGGATGAACACATTCTCCAGGAGGGACAGGACGTGCTCATGGGCCTCAGATAAACAACACGCCATGGTTTGTAGCTTCACCACTTCTTCATACGGGCCCTCAGCAACTGCAGGGGACGAGAACACAAAATCAGAAAACGGCTCCATTTCTTGAAATGTGTGAGTGATATAAACGGCTCTACACACAGAAGTAAAGCAGGTGTTTATACATAACACAACACACGGTGTGTCGTCATCTGTATTGATCTGCTTATTCATGTTGCAAAAAAAAAAACATTTTAACACAATATGTGCCCAAGACGTCCTAGGAACTATCCCATGCAGTGCCCAGGACGTCTGTACACATCTTGGGGAATTAATTAATTAATTAATTAATTAATTAATTAATTTATTTATTTATTTATTTATTTATTTATTTATTTATTTATTTATTTATTTATTTATTTTCTTTTTTCTTTTATCATTTCATTTTGAAAGAATGAAAGGGCACATAATGTGTTTTAAACACAACAGAATGCAACACACCAACACAGCAGTCTGACTGACTGCAAGGCGATATCCTTTCTACGTACCGCTGCGGATTTCTTCCACCACGACGGGGTCAAAGCGGATCTTGTCGACGCTCTCTTCCGAACAATACGTCTCATAGATGTTCTTCACCTCCTCCCGTTTCTCAGAGTCCGTCATCTCAGGGCACAGAATCTTAACGTTGAACTCCTCTAAGGATTACAGAAGGGGGTCAGGACAGTCAGACTATATACCCATGTGTTCCAAGAGCAGCACAACACTTCAAATCATTGGGGTCGTTTTTTACTTGTATTTGGAGGACGTGAAAATATGGCACGACACGTTTCAAACTCTGTGCTGGAACATGGCCAGCCTTCCCACGTAAATCACGGCAGAACATAATTTTGAGTATAGACTAAGTTGATTCTGCAGTGCCAAGAGAGCGAGCACTCGACACAACACACAGAACTCTCAAAACAATGCGTTATGCCAGGTGTTCACTCGTCCGTCACAGAACAGAACCAGGTTAAAAAGAAACTTGAACCATACCCTAACTTCCCTGTACTGGACATACTTCCTCATACATACTTCCACCACTAATTCTCGCCACCAGGCAGCGGCGACAACTCCAGGGCAACCCCTGACAGTCATAAGAATAATTCGCCCCTGGCCACCAGGAACTATGTATGGTTCACGTGGTTAAAACGCACTGTGATCTCAATTAGACGTGAACTCTCCTGGTATGAAAGTATAACCTAATAATATAAATGATAGTAAAATGGAGTGTTTCTTGTACCGACAGTGAGGTAGAACTGGAGCACATGGACGGCCCCCTCCTGTTTCAGGAAGTTCATGAAGCGGAACAGCAGATCTTGCTGCTCTCTGATCTCCTTCAGGTCCAACTTCAGCACCTGCAGAGAGAGAGAGAGAGAGAGAGAGAGAGAGAGAGAGAGAGAGGGGTGAAGAGTTGAAAGAGAAAGACATCTGCGTCTGCTCATCCCCAATCTTGCAGGTGTGCGACAGGGGGGGGAGGAAATGGTTTAGTTCAGGGATGGGCAACTTTGACGATGGTGAGGGCCAATATATTTCCACACTCGATCACCTCAGAGGGGCCACATTGTATATTACTGTCGTAGCAAAAAATAGCTGATCTACAAGCTCAAAACGCGTGGCAATGCGACGCGTTTTAAGCTTGTATAGATCAGCTATTTTTTGCTATATTTGAATTGAAAACCTGAATAATTTGTTGCTATTATTTTATTATAATCCTGAAAAGTAACCTTTTTTTCCTGAATTTCAAATGCATTTAGTTTATAGTTACGTTGACTTTATGAACTGTTGACATAACTACATTGGGCACAAAAAGACAATAACATTTTAATACTATAGTCATGAAGTAATTAAAGCGGGTTTGGAATTGTAACAGCTGAAATCAATACTATATCAGTATTCTGATATCTGAACGGGAACCCATTTTAATATTAGCATCATGTTATGCTTTAGCTATTGAAAAATAGCAGATCTACAAGCTCATAGCGCGCCACCGAGTGGCGCGCTACGAGCTTGTAGGTCTGCTATTTTTGAAAAATCGAAGCACGGCTGACATTTTTATAATCTGACCTCAGGTCAGAATGGGTTCATCAGACCAGTGTGTGTGTCCAGTGGAAACCTCGTATGAATCTGATCTCAGGTCAGAACAGGGCTCGAAATAGCGACCATTTTGGTCGCAAATGCGCCTGAATTTTAATCTGTGCGATCTCAAAATATAACTGGGCGCACCAGTGCTACTGCATATAATTACTGTAGTGCGACCAAAATGATCGCGACCGAAAGTATCGCGGGTCGGTTCCCTCCCGCGAGATGATTTAAACTTGTAGAGCATAAAGATCTGAGCATGTAAAAAAAAAAAGTAAGTTCCTAGTCCATTCCTGTCCAGAGTTATGATTGTTTAAAGAAATATCTCCTTGGCTTCTTCTACTTCCTCTAACCTCCCGTCAGTCCGTGGACTGATTGGGTGATCAACATCAGCTGGACCTGAGGTCCTCAGCTGTGAGAGACAACAAAAGGGCTCAATTGAATGGAATGTGTGGAGTCACACACACACATTTATGATGACGTTATGAAAATAACTTCTCATAAATATATACAGTATATATACATATATATATATATATATATATATATATATATATATATATATATTTTTTTTTTACTTCAATCAAAAAGCAGGCCTACATAAAACAAAGGGTTTTGTAGCCATTTACAAATTCAGAAATTATAGCAGAGACAGTATTTAGAATTTAATTATATTTTCAACTGGTTTATTGCCACAAAAATAGCATCTCATACCAACTGGCTTGTAGGCCAGTGGTTCCCAAAGTGGGTTCCGGGGATCCCTAGGGGTCCTCGGTTAAATGATAGTTAGGAACCAAATGGACCCTTATGGGTCTGAAACTCTGAGAGTGTACTACATACTATGGGTAAACCAATTTCACTGTACATTTGTACACTCAGTTAAATTAACTTTGATTTTATGGGTCCCAGAGATAGAAATGGGGAACGGTAGCCTAATTCAGGTCAAACTGGGGGTCCTTGAAATGTAAATAACTGAAAATCACTGCTAGAGCCGTAAAAATCTTCTCATATGGGGGTCCCTGGCATATATTTTCAAATGGGGGTCCGTGGGCTAATGAGTGTCAATTTGAGGGTGCTTGACATGAAAAATGTTGGGAACCACTGTTGTAGGCTACAAGTGTAATAATAATGAATGTAAAAAATCGATTACATATTGGTGCTCGTAAAATTTTGGTGGGTGCTCCTAATTTTTTTCTGGTGCTCCTTCATTCTGAATTTGGGAGCACCAGTGCTACCAAGTAAAAAAGTTAATTTCGAGCCCTGGGTCAGAATGGGTTAACATGCATGTGGCCCGCGGGCCGCCAGTTGACCACCCATGGTTTAGTTAAACGCAGACACGGCAGAAGCTACTCACAGAGTGGTTTTCGTAGCGAGTATCAGAGAACATTTGCAGGAAAGGCACCAAAGCTGAAGTTGTCTCTGTGGCTTCCTCAGGCTGAAAAAAAAACACATTGTTGTTTTAAAATCACTCCCATTTCAAACATATAATAATACTAAACATATTATGGAGATCTAAGGGTTTTGAGGTCAGATGTGGAGTACTTGCTGGCCAATATTGATGACATCAGGGATCTCCATCCCTGATGACGTCATCACTTTCCCGTGTATGGCGATTTCGAGTGACTGACTGACTGACGGACTAAAATTCATAGTAAATGTGACCGGCCACAGTCGCAATAAATACATTGATTAATATACTGTTCAACATACAAACGTACTTGGGAGTTGTTGTTGTTGTTGAAGAATAGAAGAATCAAACGATTTGCCGTGTCCTGAAATTGCATGACACCAAACAAACAACTTCATGAAAAAATGAATGCTAAATCAGTATTAGTTGAAACAAATCTGCAGTACAAAATCACTAGTGAATGCATTCAGTTTCTTGGTGCAAATGTGGTGTAGGGCTATATGGTTTAAAAGAATTAGTCTGACAGAAGTGATATATATCAACCGAGAACCATCGGGAGAAATATTTAACCCATTTTGTGCGGGAATTCCTTTTGGTGTTAGCATTACGTTATGCTTTAGCTATTAAAAAATAGCAGATCTACAAGCTCATAGCGCGCCACCGAGTGGCGCGCTACGAGCTTGTAGGTCTGCTATTTTTGACAAATCGAAGAGCGACTGACATAGAAGACATTTTTAGAATCTGATCTCAGGTCAGAATGGAAAACTGTCAGGGATGTATACAAGACATTTTTAGAATCTGATCTCAGGTCAGAATGGGTTAATAGTCGTGTATACACTCACAGGATCAGCCAAGTAATCCATGGAGGGAAGGAAGACAGAACCGGCCAAGACTTCTCTTAAGAGCGAAGTGAGAGATCTATGATAAAACATGAAATGGGAAAAGCTAAAAGGATCAGAGTCTGCCACAACAGAATTTGAGACAGCAAAAGCACATCCTTGTGATGGTAATGTGCAGGGTTCGATACGCTGGGGAGGGTTGTCTCCGTTTTTGATATTGCCCCCATCTGATCATTACTTCGTAAATTTACTAAAACAATTATATTAAGCCAATATTAACGTCAATTTTGCTGGAGGATTAAGAAAAAGGAGCCCATTGGGTTCCAGCCGGAATCGCCGCGTTCCGTGATTTATTTTTATTACCCCTTTTGGGCCGGGAAACCCCTTTTGGTGTTTTAAACATTATGTTATAATTTAGCTATTGAAAAATAGCAGATCTACAAGCTCATAGCGCGCCACCGAGTGGTGCGCTACGAGCTTGTATAGGTCTGCTATTTTTGAAAAATCCTAAAAAAATGTGTCTAAATGGGTTAATCAAATTAAAATGTGACAGAAAAAACATGGTTCATTGTCAGCCCAATACCTGCAGTCTGAAGCCTTGGGGGGCAGAAGGTACGGAAACAGCGACTCTGTCAGCTTCCTGAGGTAGAGAAGCTCATGTCTGCGACTGTGGAGAGCGACATGGAGGTCAGGCCCGTATTCCCCCAGAGCAGCTCGCTGAAGATACTCCACACGTTTCACTGCAGAGAGAAAGACAGTCGTCAATATATAGCCTACTACAGGGGTGGTCAACTGGCAGGCCCCGAACCCATTCTGACCTGAGATCAGATTCATATACGAGGTTTCCACTGGACACACACACTGGTCTGATTAACCCATTCTGACCTGAGATCAGATTCAAAAAAATGTCAGACCTATAGCAGACCTACAAGCTCGTAGCACGCCACTCGGTGGCGCGCTATGAGCTTGTAGATCTGCTATTTTTCAATGGCTAAAGCATAACATGATGCTAACACCCGTTCAGAATGGGTTAATGTGTGGCCCTCAGGTTAATGTCAAAATGCTGTTATATCGGTTTCAGCCGTTTACAATTCCACAACACATCGCAAACATGACCCGCTTGAATTACTTCAGTCTAAATTAGTAGCTCATTTCTTCAACACAAGTATAATTAAAGGCATTTGAAATGACATACAAAAATGTTAATTTTCAGGATTCCAATTCAAAAATAGCAAAAATTCGAGATTTCAATTCGAATTCAGCAAAAATAGCCGATCTACAAGTTCAAGCTTTTGAGCTTGTAGATTGGCTATTTTTCCTACGACAGTTATATATGGCCCTAGGGAGTGAGTGTGGAAATATAGTGGCCCTCTCCATCGTCAAAGTTGCCCACCCCCGATATACTATTTTTGCTCTCTGATTTCCTTCTCTGTATTCAGGAGACAATCGATAGACAGTTGAACATATACCTTTTTGCCTTGCTTTGCTGGTGACTTCAATGTGTTTTGTGGCCACTTTGAGCAGCTTTTCTGTGATGAGAGAGGCCAAATCAACCTGAAAGAAACATGGTGATCTCCAATGGTCAGTCAGCAACATAAGCCTGACCTACAAGTGGATCTATTGAGTGTCTGTTTGTTACCTTTTGGGCGCGACGGACCAACACAGCTGCGACGAAACGCAAAGTCACTCTCAACTCATCAATGAATGCTTCGTCATCTGTCTTTTTCCTGCAAATAAACACCGCCTAAATGAGTCATTTCTGCCAAAAACAGGAAATGTATAATAATAATAATAATATAGTATACTTGTATACTTGCCTATACCAACGATAAACAAAGTTTTCCAGAACCAACTCCAGAATCTGTAAAAAAAGAAATAGCAGTTCAATCGAATTAGCATAATAAGAATACATATATACTGTACATAACATATCTGCTGCCGGGTAGAAACCAGCTACGCCCAAAATTAACCTTTCCGGAAATGAAAAACAAAAAGAGTGCCTCATCAAAGTTGGTACATGGTGACTTCTTTATACATTGTCAGATACTTGAATGTGCCCTTATTATATTACCATCACTTTACCCAAATACATACATAAGTGGAGTTAAGGATGCTGTTACTATTGGAGATTTCTGACTTCATTCTTCGTCATTCTAATCAATGATGGCGGTTTGAGGATTTTGAGGATCCAATGGAGTTACGAGGTTTAGTCAGAAGCGCTTTTTAATGCTTTTCATTGGTTCAATATTTGAAAAACCCACACAACCACACACGTCCAATAGCACTGATTTATAAATAAATAAAAAACTAAATGGATATAGCTGGTTTCTAACCGACAGAGATGATACAAAAAAAAAAAATGCTATGATTACCTCTGAAAGAGAAGCATCCACCTTTAATATAATAATTAATATAATATATATAATAATATAATAATGCTATGATTACCTCTGAAAGAGAGGCATCCACCTTTAATATAATAATTAATATAATATATATAATAATATAATATAATATATATAATAATGCTATGATTACCTCTGAAAGAGAGGCATCCACCTTTAATATAATAATTAATATAATGTATATAATAATATAATATAATAATAATAATAATAATAATAATGCTATGATTACCTCTGAAAGAGAGGCATCCACCTTTAATATAATAATTAATATAATGTATATAATAATATAATATAATAATAATAATAATAATAATAATAATAATAATAATAATAATAATAATGCTATGATTACCTCTGAAAGAGAGGCATCCACCTTTAATATAATAATTAATATAATATATATAATAATATTAATGCTATGATTACCTCTGAAAGAGAGGCATCCACCTTTAATATAATAATTAATATAATATATATAATAATATTAATGCTATGATTACCTCTGAAAGAGAGGCATCCACCTTGGAGGGAACATTCAGATCAAACCATGGCTGATACTTTTCCAGCAATAAAGATGGCCTGTCAAAACATAGACATTTAGCAAAATAAATATAATATCCAGTCATTAGAATAAACTAAGATCACATTCATGTTGCCAGTAACAGCAAGGAGTAGCCTACAGCAGTAGTTGTCCCAGGATAACTGCAGTATATATTCTGAACACTAGAGGGGGACGTAAGACCAAGGACTCAACTCTGACAGGAGCGTTTGACTGCATTTACCACTGGTCAATACAACATTGATTGATTGATTGATTGAAATCTTTATTAACAGTTTGCAGAATTACAGTACATTTCAAGCACAAACTCAATACAAAGACTGTTAACTGTGAGTGGACGACCCAATTAAGCCTTACACTTGTTTACAACAGGGTCCACATTGTTCAATTCATCAAAACATTTAGAGACAAACAAATAGACACTTCTATGTAGTTAAAGAACAGAACAGGAATTCATCATATAGGAAGCGAAAAGGGAATAAAATATATATACAGTGAGGGGAACAGGGGGATAAAAGAAAACGAAAGACAGAGTGTAGGGCGCCTGCACACAACACCATGCGTTGATGCCATGTGTGCATATGTGCAGGCACCCAACACCACGTCCATACAAAAACATAGTACAATCCAGATAAAAATTCAGCTTTTACAGAGGCCAGTTTCGAATTGCAGCCATCCGTAGGTGCCCTTTGAGAGCAGTTTTGAAGGAGCCAAGGGATTCACATGTCTTAATGACTGTTGGTAGGGCGTTCCACATTTTGGTCGCATAGGAGCGAAAAGAATTTAGTCCCTTGTTTGTGCCGAATCTGGGTTGTACATGGTTTGTTGCACTCCCTCTGGTGTTGTGGGTGTGGACTTCGTTTACATTAAGGAAGTATTTAGACAGGTACATGGGTATCTTGGTGGTGTATCGAATCTTGTGGACCAGACCCATTGCAAGATGCTGTACTCTGTCGTCGACCCTAAGCCATCCCAGCCTGTCAAAGTGGGCAGGGGTGAGGTGGGTTCGGGGGGTGAGGCCAACAGAGGGTATGCGCATGTATAAAGTGAATGGCAGATCGAGTGGCAAATCGAGTGGCAAAGTGAGTGGAAAAGTTAATTTAACATTGTCTAAAGTCATTTAATGCAATCAAATAGGACTTTTCTGTTCGAATGTATAGGGCTGTCAAAGGCCAGAAAGTAGTTTTTTGCCACTCAGTAGGTGTTCCTGCATAACTTCCGGGTATGATGATGATGTCACACGCATACCCTCTAAACTGAAATGACTAGTGGTGGAAAAAGTACTCAATTGAAAATGTACTTGAGTAAAAGTACAAAAGTATCGGCATCAAAATGTACTTAAAGCAGTAAAAGTAAAAGTACTCATTGTGTGTCGTTGCATTTTCATATATATATATATATATTTTTTTTGTAGTCCCTGCTTACAAATGAATAAATAAATTATTTAAAAACATTGAAGCATGCGGATCTCAGGATGGACAGTAGCCTACATGGGAACGGTGTCATGACTTACAGTAATGTGGACAGCCTGTGACGTCAGTCATCATCAATGATATTTCTATGACATAATCTATTATGACATAATCTAACATCTTTACGTATGACTCCATTTTCGGGGCTAGGATTAGGGATTCAGCCTGGTCTGAGCCCCCATTGACCGTCCGGTAGGCTACATTAAAAACTTTAAATCATAAATGGGTAAAAAAGCCACTCCCCACAGGGCTCATTCCATGGAGCACGCTGAGGAGGGAGTGCCTTGTTTGACTTTCTGGGGGAAAGCTAGGAGGGGAGATAACAGAACAGTGTGTGTTACTGAGCACATAACACAGGCAAATGACTCACCTGTGCCTTTTGCATTTGGTCTTTCCACATACAGCACAGCTGTGACCCAGTGGAAATAGCGCCTCCTGCTGGTATGACTGTTAAGAAGAGAGAAGGTAGATGAAGTCACAAACAAGCCAGCTCTACAAGGTAATAATTTAGATGCGCAGTGATAATGGTTTTAGGGCACACAGAGAGACAGAGAGAGAGGGGGGGGGGGGGGAGAGGGAGAGGGAGAGAGAGACACACACAGAGAGAGAGAGAGAGAGAGAGAGAGAGAGGGGGGGGGGGAGAGGGAGAGAGAGGGAGAGAGAGACACACACAGATAGAGAGAGAGAGAGAGAGAGAGAGAGAGAGAGACAGACAGACAGACAGACAGACAGACACAGGAAAGAGAGCAAGAAATGTTGTATTACTTTATTCGTGACTTAGATTTTCTGTGTTCTATTCTTGCCTTCGTAACGAGGCAATTACAAACTTGCCTGGCCTTGCCTGTATTCGTACGCATTAGTCATACTCGTTTGGACAAAAGACATAGCCGATCTAAAGACAGTACAAACATGACACCCTAGCCTATAGCTAATTTATATTGTAGGCTATGTGACAATAAAACCTTCAAGACTTCAAAACATCCAACACCTGCCAGCTGCTGCCTGCACTTCACGGCATCCTAAAACAAGTCAGTCATCCTTTCAATCCATTTCTGATTGACTCATACACTGAGGATGTCCCTCTATCAGTGACCTTTGACCTATACCTTCATATTTGGCTTGATGGAAACAACAACGTTGGGGAGCAGTGACTCGGGTCCCAAAAGGCAGTAGAACGTCACCATGCCAGCCAGAAAGGACCAAAGTCCCATGATGAGGTGTATATATCTGTGGAACACAAGAAATGACAGTGCATTCTGTCGTCATGAAGAAACCACAGCGCAACGATCGAAAGCTAATAGCACGTGATGCCTTTACGCTATCACAAGAAGCAAGCAATCATCATCATCATCATCATACTATCATCATCATCATCATACTATAATTCTAACAATGTCTGAGTGTCTGTCTGTGTGTGTGTGTGTGTGTGTGTGTGTGTGTGTGTGTGTGTGTGTGTGTGTGTGTGTGTGTCTGTCAGAAACACTGCCGTAACTCCTTACTGCCTGCACCAATCACTCCCACTTTTCACACAGGCATTGACCATATGAATATGGAGGGCGTAACGAAGCCCTTTTTTTTCTCGATTTGACACATTAATGAGTATTAATGAATTGATTAGTCAATTACAAAACGCACCTGGGTGCAGTACCCCCCACGGGCAAATATCTCACAACGGGTAATTAAGGGCTAGTATAAGTAACTGAGTAAGTATTTTGTGTGGACCAGTATAGCCCTACCTGTTGAACAGGACCGTGGACAGAACCAGGACCAGTAAGAGGAAGCAGAGCAGCGGGTACCGGCGGCCCACTTCTCGGAGCGGGTCCAGCTTCAACCGTCGTCTCATTTTCTGCAGTTAACTTGGACGGATCCCATTATGTGTATCGATCGTATTGCTGTATAGTATACAAACAGATTGCTGGAAACAGAAAGTGAAAAGCACCCATAAAATCCACGTCCATTATTATTAAAAGGTGTGTGTGTAGTGTATACAGCCAGGCATATACATACGGGAGCTGTGACAGAAATTTAAGTAGCCCACAATTGCAGTCTTATAGCTAGTTTTCCATGGTGGACACTGGACTGGACATTAAGCCATGTTGGGTGGGAACGCCCTTTTGGTGTTAGCATTACGCTATGCTTTAGCTATTGAAAGATAGTAGATCTACAAGCTCATAGCGAGCTTGTAGGTCTGCTATTTTTGAAAAATCAAATAACGACTGACATAGAAACATGGCTTTTTCATAAAACGGTGAAGAAGACATTTTTAGAATCTGATCTCAGGTCAGAATGGGTTTAATATACTAGCTCGTAGCTATACATTCAATTCCATCAGTGCACGCAGTGCACATACCTGTAGGCTACACGCTGTGCCCATACCTGTAGGCTACACGCTGTGCCAAGCAGCAAGGGTTGAGAGGACACAAGAGAGGTGGAAGTGAAGCAAGGTTATAATAGTTTTTTTTTTTTCATTATAGTTTAGTTTTAGTTAGTTTTGACATAATTCAGTTATAGTTTTAGTTCGTTTTTAGATTGAATAGCACTAGTATACTTGAGTGATGCTTGCGGAACTCGACTTCGTCTCGTTCCTGACCGCATCACTGTCGTGGCAACAATCACGTTAACCCACGCGCTCTCGTGTAATATTGCTTACTACTATACTATGTTCTAATCATTCTCACTGACCAGTGACCAACTTGCCAAATATAATAGGGACGATGACTAAGCATGTTGTGGACTCACTGAAAACAAGACGGTGTTACCATTAAAAACATTGAAACCAAGTTTAAAACACAGACAACAAGGAAGGCACACCAGGCGAGACACAGGCACTCACTCAGCGGTTGCCTCGCTCAGGCACGGAGTCAAGCCGGACCTCAGGGCCTTCCGTGTCGCCCACCAATAGGGTGGGAATCAGCTATGATCCTTCTGTCGCCAAGATGGCATGCGAAAGGGCATCCTCTGTGCCCAGGATCGGATGCCAAAGGTACCTAGCCAAGCGTCGAACAAGTAGGCATGGGCATGATGTATAAGACTGAAGCGGATCGGAGATTGGACACACTTTCATTTATCTCGTTAATCTGGTCTGTAAAAAATATTTACAGTCATATTATACGATGTAGTATACACGGTGAATTCACATACCTTGTGGAGAAAGAAAAGACTGCTTATCCACCTCCAACAATCTTCAACAGTCGGGAGTTCATCTGATGGCGTCGTCAATCACAACTATGAAAGAGGTGGTGACGTCAAAGTGTTCCAACCGGTCAGGTTACATTGTTTCTCTATGAATCCAGGCCAGAAAGAGGCCTATAGCCGCCCTCCTTTCACCTCCCAGGCTGGCAGGGGCCGCACGTACATCACTTTTGAGTGGTGCAACCACTCCCTTGAGGAGCTGTGTGTGTTGGGTGGTGCAACCCACTCCCTTACGGAGCTGTGTGTGTTGGGTGGTGCAACCACTCCCTTACGGAGCTGTGTGTGTTGGGTGGTGCAACCACTCCCTTACGGAGCTGTGTGTGTTGGGTGGTGCAACCCACTCCCTTACGGAGCTGTGTGTGTTGGGTGGGTGGGTGGCTGGGTATGAGCACGAAAACAGCATGGTTGTTTTTCACCACCTGTGCGCAACCTAACGCAAACACAAACACCCACGCAAGTATTAACTTTATATTATGATGCTTCCGGGTGTGCCGGCCAGTACACTACAGTACAGTAGAGGGTAGGCCTACTTGAAGTTTGAAGTCTACAGTGGACTTTTATGAAACAAACACTTTGCAGATAGTAAGAGGATAATTGCAATGTTGGCGAGTTTGACGTTGTTTAATACAATCAGACTTTTCTGTTTGGATGAATAGGCTGTCAATGCATCTAGTTGGCACCTTTCTGGCAAGATGGCAGCGGTGTGCATAATAGTATATCAATGTATCTATCAATCAATGTATGCCGTGTCCTGTCCTGTCCATAATCCTGTCCATATGTTTATGACATTTAGGAGCAGAACGAAGCTTATTCTTGAGATTGCTTCTGACATTTGGAGCAAGACAAATCAATCCTAGTCTCTTTTGGCAAATACTAAAATGCAGCTCCACCGTCAAGTACCGCTCAAAAATGAATGCTGCAGGATCCTACTATAGACCTACCACTTACCGTTACCGTGTGGCGGTCCCTCTACTGTAGCCTATTTTTAGTAAAGCAACCTCCTGCTGCCTCCTGCATTATGTGCAAATTCAACAGGTGCTACGCACGGCTGTTGAGTGATATCCAACGAGCACGAGTCATAACATGTCTAAGGTGGATTTTTATGAAACAAAAACTTTACAGATTGAAAAAGGATAATTCAAGCTTTCCGTACAGTTGCAATGTTGTCTTATTCGACGTTGTTTAATACGATCAGATAGGACTTTTCTGTTTGGATGAATGGGCCGTCAGTAGGATATCTGTCAATAAAGCTTATTTCCACTGAGGTCCCTTTCAAGTGCATGTGTGTAAACGGAATGCCACCTGTCGGCATTCATTGCCACGTCATTTGTGTCGACGATACAGTAAAGGCTGATCATGCTCACAAGTCACAGTCAGTCCCCCCCCCCGGGGGCGTGGCACGTGCTTCAACACCCTCCCATCTCTATTCAATTCACTCTATATGAACCAAAGATAGCCTCAAATGTGTTCAGTAAAAATGATTTGATATGCTGGGAGCCTGAGGCAAGCATAGTATATGTTATATGACTATGAGTACCAGTAGGGGCACTGTTGTGCCCGAAACAGAGAGAGAGAGATATGATTAGTGCTGCACTGTTGCCTGCTAATGAGAGAGAGGAGAGGAGGGGAGAGAGAGAGGGGAGTTGCACCACTCGGTTCACACGGGTGTGATTTTTTTACCATTATCTGGCTGCAAACCAATTTCCCGCAAGGGACAATAAAGCTATAGGACCTTGAAGTTACTTCTTCTTAGCAGGTTCATGGTTGTTGTGGGCAGTATGCAGAACTCACCGCTATAATGCAGCCTATTGAGGAACTGCTGAATGTCACCGTTGACGTTGTTCCCATTTTTGCTCCGCTGCCCTCCCACTGTGAAAACAGTGTATTCATCATTACACACAATGGAATATAGCACTCCATGGAACATGGCATTTGTCCTTTTCATGCTTCAAATTCACGGCACGTATTTCACATTTTTTTTGGCATCTTCCGTTTGTTTATTATGCTGGATATTTATTTTGTATAAGTATGATTCCGGTGTCTTTGTTCATATTGTCATTTAACCACCTTTTTGGGTTTTTTTTTTTACAGAGGCCTCTTCTTCTTCACTGCCACGAGCTCGGAATGTTAGGGTCGAGTCGTACAATATGGGTGCTGTATTGAAGTGGGAAGCCCCTCCCGACCCACCCGAAGGTCTGGTGTACACAGCGCAGTTCAGGTACGGCGTTAACCCATTTAGGCCTGACGTCGAGGAAAAGAAAGAAAAAAAAACGTTCTGATCTGAAAGAATATATATTCAAAGATTTGTGCCACATTTTTACGATTTGCAGACCTACAAGCTCGTAGAGCGCCACTCTGTGGCGCGCTATGAGCTTGTAGATCTGCTATTTTTCAATAGCTAAAGTATAACATAATGCTTAGTTAAAACACCAAAAGGGGTTCCCGTCCAGAATGTTAACAGTCTGAACAAGTGATTCTCAAACTTTTTTATTTGATTTCAATGACCTCTCCTCTAGTTTGATATGCATTTTAGGCCATATTAGGACCCCCATTTGTTACAAACTTCATCTCTGGGACCCCCAGCTTAATTTAACAGAGTTACAGACCCATAAAGGGTCCAGTTGGTTCCTATAACTATTTATCTCCTGGGGGTTCCAGGGATGATGTATATATTTTGTCAAATGACCCTTGTCTTGTAGCAGCGATGGTTGAATGAGTGAGAAGGAACGGAGGTAGGCAGGCAGGTTGCAGTCTTACGAATCCAGCTTTATTGTCAGGATTCACTCAGTACAACAAGGCAGAGGCACGGGCTGAAGGCCCCGTGCCCCCAGATGGAGTCACATCATAGTAGCCAATCTATGTGAACACAAACAGTGGTCCCAAACATTGCCATATATTCACTTCACAAAGTCCCCCCTCCGGATTCAAACAGGCTGCCTCCTCTCTATGGGAGCCAATCAGATTGTTGCTTTCACCGGATCTGCCTGTAAGAGGTAGACGGGACATCTGGCATGTAGCTCATGTGGCACAGTGACTATACGGTTTATATCAATAGGACTAACTAAATATCAATACTATATTATAAGGTATGCGGAACCTTATTTAACACATAATGTCACAAAGGTAGAATGTAATATATTATTAACAGGTCTAACTGATTCAATCACAAATACATTGTAGGCTAGAGAACAGAGCAGGAAGCTCCCTGAACACACAGCTGTTGGATTGCAGATTTCATCAAGATTAGAACTGTCCCGTGACCCCTGGGGTCTTGACAGCTCCTAACAGAGACATTGTATACAGTACAGGACTGATTGTAAATAACTCTACGCATATTACTCTTTCTATGAAGTTACCACAGTTTGCATGTTCTAACTGTGTCAGCCTGTGTACCTTATCTGATCCATATTCATCAGGGACACAACAGAGAACCAGTGGTAGAAAATAAAGGGGTGAATACTTAGTTTAGACTATAGTCATTGGTTAGACAGGGGTTAAGGTTAGGTTTAGGTGTGCTGCCCCGTGGGAGGTTAGGGTGAGGGTTTGAGATAGGTTGTAGTTGTAGGACTAATACATGGTCTAACCAATGACTAGTCTAAACCTAGTACTACTCTCTGGATGCAAAGACAATAAAAGGGGCTTATTGGGTAAATGTGATACGACAGATACATACACGACACGTTTATCAAAGCTGTAATTGTCAGTTTACAGTACCTGTGCAGTCCAGCTTGATGCCTGAGAAAGAAAAGAATAGAAAGAGAATGTAAAGAGGAATGAATGAAAGCTGTGTGTGCATGTGATGCAAAAGGGAACGACGTAAAGTTTACACTTTACAGTTAGAACAAATGAAAAGGTCATGTAGAGGCAAGCTCAAACTTTACTTTGCCTCTCGGCTGGGCACATGCATACAGAAACTGTTTTTGACGCGTATATATTATATTGTCCAGGCATTGACTGCTGTAGGGTGAGGTTCCCATTTATTGTACAGGTTCTGTAATACAGCAGTTTTTGTTATGCAAAATACAGTGATACGGTAAAAACCGTGTGATCTCTAGCCTTGTGCCCATACCTTCCAAAACCATTCAACCTGGCTTGTTGCACCTGTGTCATTATGTCAATCCTGTGTGACACACACCCCCCATGGTGAACCCGCCCATCAAACGGGTTAAAGGCACACACAGGCAGAAATGGCTCCTTCAGGTCACATGAGGAACCTTAATGGATGTTCCCCATTTCATCTGGGAAGCGTCATCACACATATTTATTATTGCACATAGCTAAACAGTAAACACTTCTGGTGCATTGTAAGTAGTAAGTATAGCCTTGCCGAGCCATAAGGCCCACAGGGCAGGAGCCTATCTCCTGTTTCTGTAGCGTGAGGCAGCTTGATGTACAAGTACACCCCCTGGACATGACGCTAGTATGTCGCAGGGATTTACCCCCAATCCAACCCTTGATGCTGTTGAGCGTCAAGCAGGGAGGCACTGGGTCCCATTTTTACAGTCTTTGGTATATGACCCGGCCGGGGATCGAACCGCGACCTCCCTGTCTCAGGGCGGACACTCTAACCACAAGGCCACTGAGCTGGTGCATTGAATGTTTATCTATTCTGGTTATATTTGGCATTTATGCATTGTTACTTGCCTCAAAATGGCTTCCCAATCACTCGATTGGTTTTTCCTGATGACGACCACACCCCCTATGGAGTCCACCTGTTGTTGCTCCCCTATAAGTGTGTGTTTGGCTCGTTTATTCCTGAAGAAGGCCGAAAGGTCGAAACGTTGGACAATGATAAATATACAGCATGGTGGCTACGTGTGTGCGGCCCCCTTTTCTCATTTCTACAAGCGTCGTCACCACACATGCATGTGCACAAACACACATATACTGTACTGGCACACGGCTTACAAATACATTATCAATGTGACAAATTACAAAATACTATTTTGTATCAGCCACATGGCATTTAACCCCTTCTGTATGTTGGGAACCCCTTTTGGTGTTTTAAACATTCTGTTATAATTTAGCTATTGAAAAATAGCAGATCTTATACAAGCTCATAGCGCGCCACCGAGTGGCGCGCTACGAGCTTGTAGGTCTGCTATTGTTGAAAATTTGTAAAAATGTGGCGCAAATCTTTGAATATATATTCTTTCAAAGTGACTTGTTTTTAACTCGGGTCTTAAATGGGTTAAAAACGTTATCTAAATGTTGAAATAAATATAATAAATGCCTGTTCTTTGTTTGACAGTGATGGCTTTGAGAGTGACGTCCCTCTGTGCCAGGAGGACGTGCAACAGGCCCAACAGTGTGATTTTGGTCCCAACATCAGCAGCTGTTTCGGACATTATAAGTTGAGAGTGAGAACGGAGCTGGGAGGAAGAAAGTCCAAATGGTCCAACGTCGACTTTGTTCCCCTGAAGGAAAGTGAGCCGGTTGCACTTTATGATGCTGTGCGAGTGGTGGGGAGGAAAAGTACTCGAATGTTGTTGAATGTCTCCGGTTACACTTTACACCATTTTGACCTGAGATCAGATAAAAAAAAATGTCTTCTATACATCCTCGATTTAACCCATTCTGACCTGAGATCAGATTCATACGTGGTTTCCACTGGACACACACTGGTCTGATGAACCCATTCTGACCTGAGATCAGATTTTAAAAAATGTCAGTCGCTCTAAGATTTTTCAAAAATAGCAGACCCACAAGCTCGTAGCGCGCCACTCGGTGGCGCGCTACGAGCTTGTAGATCTGCTATTTTTCAATAGCTAAAGCGTAAACACAATGCCAACACCAAAAGGGGTTCCCGCCCAGAATGGGTTAAAAAATATATATCTGTAATCGTTATAACTCAGTCATCTATATTACAGTTCTCATGAAACCGTTTTGAAAAGGTGATACATCAATAATATGGTTAATAACAATATTTCTGTTACTGATGTAATTCCCTGCAACTTTCCTTCCCTTTTCCGTGTCATCCTGTCTGCCCTGCAGCGGTCATCGGTCCTCCAAAAGTGGCTTTGCGTGCAAAGGGCGGAGCCATAGAGATGACCATCGAAGACCCCCCGCTGAGGGTCTCATCGCCACTGACGGAGTGCTACAGTAAAGTCAACTACGCTGTGAAGTACTGGAAAGAAGGCCAGGAGAACGACGTACGGTCTATTCTACAAGCTCTCTTCGAATGATTGCGACAGTGGCCTTGTGGTTAGAGTGTCCGCCCTGAGACTGGGAGGTCGGGGGTTCGATACCAAAGACTGTAAAAATGGCACTCGGCATCAAAGGGTTGGTTTGGGGGGGTCAAATCAACTAATCAAATGATTCCCGAGCGCGGCACGGCTGCAGCTCAAACCGCTCCCAGAGATGGGTGAAATGCGGAGAACAAATTTCACTGCGGTAACGTGTATGACTTTGAATGAGGGACCACCACCTGACTTTCAATCAACCCGGGGACCAGGGTGGCGTTGGGTGGTGTTGGTGACATCATGGGCTAAGACTAGTGCTTTTGTAAACCCTTGAGACCATATATACCACCTGAGTCTGTCTTATCTGCTGAGGCATAATTCACTATATGCGTTTTTATATTCACCAGGTGTCTGAGAAGTTACTCACCAAACAGCCACACAGGTTCTGGCCCCTGGAGTCTGGGGCCAAATACTGCTTCAAGGTGCGGGTCCAACTCGAAATACCAGCATATGGAAACAAAGCAGACTACACAGAACCCATGTGTGAAATGACCCCAGGTGAGCTGTATCGTGTGTGTGTGTGTGTGTGTGTGTGTAGTATGCCCTCCCCGACTCCCGCGTTAGTCAACACATCGAGCCCGAAGCTAGACGACGTAGAACTTTAACACCACTGAGAAGTGTTTTGGTATACCTCGTTCAGGAAACTCTCTCTCAGTGGTTCTTTGGCTTGCTGCAGGCGGAGAGAAGCGGTGGCCCCCCCCGCCGCCGGCGGCCGCCCCCGCCCCGCCCCAGCTGGTGCGCGGCTTGGCGGCGCTGGCCGTGCTCCTACCCGTGATGCTGCTGACCGCCTGGTTGGTTCACAGGGGACGGCGCTTCCTGAACCCCAAGGTCAGCCTGCCGCCACATTTCAAACAGGTGAGACAAAATTATTTAGGCCCGACGTCAAAAAAAAAGAAGAAAAAAAACGTTCGCTCTGAATGTGTGCCGCGTTTCCACGATGTCTCAAAAATAGCAGACCAGCACGTTATGAGCTTGTAGATCTGCTATTTTTCAATAGCTAAAGTATAACATAATGCTTAGTTAAAAGACCAAAACGGTGTGCAACTACTGTCTCTGTAAAATACTGAGGCTTAAAATCAGCAATAGCAAATGCATTGTCTTTACCAAGCAATGTGTCCATGAAAACGATAATATTTCTTTATTGCGATATGATGAACATGTAAATACCAGTGACGACGGCATGAGATTCCCCACTGCAAATTCAAAACTTTTCCAAATCCCGTGCTCTCGAGGCCCCTGGTGTGTCCTCCGTCTTCCCAACCCTTGAAGACGCCTCGACGCCTCCGGAGCAGTATGACACGATCAGCAGCCTCTGCGAAGAGCTACCCTGTGACGCCATCGCTGGCCAGAGTCCCTGGGAGGACGCCATCGCTCGCCAAAGTCCCTGGGAGGACGACATCGCTGGCCAAAGTCCCTGGGAGGACGACATCGCTGGCCAAAGTCCCTGGGAGGACGACATCGCTGGCCAAAGTCCCTGGGAGGACGACATCGCTGGCCAGAGTCCTTATCGTAACATCACTCGCCAGAGTTCCTATCAGGACGTCCTATCAGACACGTGTCCAACACGCTATGTTGTGGACACGTGTCTCGTGTCCTATAGAAACATGTAGGCTATGTTGTGGACACGAGTCTCGTGTCTTATAGAAACATGTAGGCTATGTTGTGGACACGAGTCTCGTGTCTTATAGAAACATGTAGGCTATGTTGTGGACACGAGTCTCGTGTCCTATAGAAACATGTAGGCTATGTTGTGGACAGTCTCGTGTCCTATAGAAACATGTAGGCTATGTTGTGGACAGTCTCGTGTCCTATAGAAACATGTAGCCTAGGGACCCCATGGTGGTGCTTAGGGATTCGAATTAGAATCGTGATTCCCGTTATGAACGATTCAAAATCGATTCATAATTTCCAAAAATAGAGTTTTCACTACATGGCGTTTGTGATATGAAATGTAAGCTTACCCTAATCACAGTAAATCACATTTAAAAAAGCATGTCTTCAGTCATTTTCAAGTTACTGTAGTCATTACTAGTCACTTCAGATCAGCACGGCTGTATTGTATTGCAGTATTGAATCGAGAATCATTTTGAATAGACAATCGTTTTGAATCTGGGAAGAAAATGCATTGGAATGTATTTTTGGATTGACAATAGAGTTGGATGGATTTTTTTATCGAATTGTGACCCCAAGAAATGGGAATGGAATCAAAGATTCACAGCCCTGGTGCAGTCACTGTCGCCTCACATCTACAACAGGTCACTGTGGGCGTGTTCTCTCCTCCGCAGAATCAGTACAGTACCCTATAGGTGGGGTTGGCAAAAGGGCCTTTATGTGTGGAGTTTACCTGTTCTCCCCTTGTCCCCTATAGGGTAGGTAGTAGGTACCCTCGTAAATAAAACATGCCTGGTCTCTAAACTGCCCCCACACACTGGCCACCTGATGGAGAGGGAAGGAACTGGTTAGAATAACATGTTCCTTCCACGTCAGGTGAAAAGAAGCAGCTCTAGAGTCACTCCACATGCATAAAAGGAAGCATGAGGCCTGCTTTATGATCTTTGTAGAAAATGTTTAAGACACCCTTTCCTCTTCTCACGGTCGAAGTCCAAAGCGGTTTTGTTTTTGTTCCCCTCAGCAATAATGTAAATACTTTCGTTTCTTCCGGTTGTTGTTTTTTGGTCTTTCTTTTTCTGCCCACTTTCTTCTCTCTCTCCTTCTGAAATGTACACTCTGAAGTGATGTTGCCCCTGTTACGTTTTGACTTGATGCCATAATGTAGTAACCTGACGCTGCCAGATGGGGGCGGTATTGGGCATGAAACAAATTTGTGTAGCAAGCTTCTTGGATCTGGCAGCGTCAGGTTAATAATGTAGTCCATCTGAAGAAAGTGAGGATTATTTATATAGAAGAGGGGTGAAATAAAAAAAGAATCCTGGGAATTGCACTTGTGTCCTTTTATATATCTAAGAGAAATGCTGTCTGTACTGCTTTTTCCAAATAAAATGAATATTATTGAAAAAAAGGAAGCATGAGGTCAGTCCATTGCTCTCCCCAGGTTGGCAGAGGAAGTCTAGCTCGCAGGATTACATACTGTATTAGATAATTGTGGGATAAAAAAATATTGGAAAAAATATATATATACGGTATGTAAGTTAAACTATGTATTAGAACAGTGGTTCTCAACCTGTGGGACAGGGGCCCCCACATGATTTTTGGGGGTTCCCAGATGACAGTGAAGTGTCAAGCCTTGTTTTATTGATTTATCATTACTTTTTTCATTAATTGTATTACTTTTTTTTTTTTTTTTTTTAAATTTTTTTTTAAAATTTTGTTGGTTATATTTTATACTTTTTAGTTTTCCAAAATAGGAAGATAATGAATATCAAAATATCTAAATACTGAATCAAGAAAAAATATCTGGGGTGTTCTAAGAAGCCCGAGGAGACAATAAAATTACTCTGGAGCAGATAATGTAACATTGCAATAGCAGCTATAGGCCTAAATATCTAGACGAGTGTCCTTGTTGAATTAAATGTGCTTGTGCTAGAATAAATTTTAAGATTTTGCTCTTTGTTTTTAAAGCCCTGAATGGGCCCCTGTACCCGTCAGAACTCATTGACCCTTATGTTGACCCTGCCACCTCATTAGAGGTTTTTAAGTCCCTATTGAAGACTCACTTTTTTTCTCTGTGGCCTTCGACAGTGCCCGATTATGTAAATGTTATACTGTCCATAGCTCTTATTTTATTTTCTTATTTTGTCTCCCTGTTCCTCCATATTGTTGCACTTTTGTTATGCATAACTGTTCTGTCTTTTCTATTTTTATACCTGTACCTTTATACCTTTGGTCGACCATCGGTCGTTGTGATGTGTGCTATATAAATGAAGTTGAAATAAAGTTCTACAAGCTCGTAGCGCGCCACCGAGTGGCGCGCTACGAGCTTGTAGGTCTGCTATTTTTGAAAAAAAACAAAATCGTAAAAATGTGGAATATATATTTTTTCAGAACAAACGTTGTGCCACATGTCAAGCTGCTGAATTGAACCCATACGCTTTTTTGTTTTTTTGGACAATCATACAGCCATGGTCCGGTCTACATAGTCCAGTCTACAATCTGAGAAAAAAGCAGCTTGAACCGAATTATGTAAGCATCATTTAAAACATCTTTATTGTAACACCGTTATGATTTTGTCAAGGAAGGGTACAAAAAAAGTATTAAAAGAAATAAAAAAATACGGTAACTAAATACTGAGAGGAAATGTCTTAATTCAAAGGGATATTTCAATTTTGAATATAATATATTTACTTTTTATTTTTATTTTTTACTACACATGTGAATGCATGGGTATTTGACTGAAAAGTGTCATTTTTCATGTCAAGGACCCCAAAAAATTATATGTAATTGGCCTCCGACCCCCATCTGAAAATATGTTGTTCCAGGGACCCCCCCAGAAGCAAAGATTCTAGTTAAAAACGTTTGTTCTGAAAAAATATATATTCCAAATTTGCGCCACATTTTTACGATTTTTCGCGCGCTATAGATCTGCTATTTTTCAATAGCTAAATTATAACAATGTTTAAAGCACCAAAAAAGGGTTCGCCCCAAAATGGGTTAAATACTATACTTTTTAAACATGACTCTGTCCAGGAGCATTATCCACACAGTACAGTCAGAGAATTAAGGCACACAAACCAATATGGTTAGAATGTCATCTTGAGGAGCTACAGTATATCTACCTTAAAAAAAACACATTGAGTTGTATTCCAAAAATAACCCAGCGATTTAGTGTACAGAGAAAGGTATGCTACAGCTACTAGTTCATTGGCCAAATGGATGGAACTGTGTGGTTTGGATTATCATTCAAATGCACTTGAAGCAACCACTTATACTTATAGCCACCACATGGTATAGTCAAACTGCCAAACAGAACATCCTAGGCCTAGAGTATGAGTCCGACTATATGCTGTTGCAGTGGTGACATATATCCCCTTTTCTATGAACGCGCAAATACAACGAACGCAAACATTTGTTTATATTTGTATTTAAAACAGTCTGACAAATATAAAACCAACATCATTCGAAACAATCCATATCTATGATATCATGAATCTGAGGGGGTGCATGTGTAGATATAAGAACACACATTGAGTCAGATACCCTCCCTCCCCCAACCTCACAGGAAGGCAGGGGTGAGTTTTAACCCGCAGCACGGGTTTGTCTGACTAATGACTGTTTGTATGTCTAACCAACGTATGCACCCCCATCTGGGCCCTGACCTTTATGGCTATATGTATGCTGCCACATAGTGCCAGGCATTTAAGAAAATAAAATAAAAAAGATAATACATTTCATTCTCCCTTTTAAAGTCATTTACTTTGTCCCTTTATTCACTGGGTTTGTATATTTATTTAGATTAGTGTTCAAGAAATATACAGGTAGATAGATGCTGCAGGCCATTGGTACTGGAACGCAGGCCCTGGCACTCTTGTAAGTATATGTTTAAACCATTTGACTCACTGCAACTGTGATTGGGGACTAAACAGAAACACAGGTTATTATCACACGCAGTTACACCCCAAAGTGATGTGCACACCAAAACAGCAGCCACTCTGACCACCCTGGTACTGTGTGGGTCGGTTCTGAACACCCTGGTACTGTGTGGGTCGGTTCTTGTCACTTCCATACGTGAATTACCTGCCGCTGGGTTTAAGAGGAAGACAATCTAAAAGCCAAATGGCCCATGTCGTTACTGACCCCCATGAAGATCCTGTCAGATCGAAAGTTCTGATGATAATAAAGTAATTCCTTTACCTGAAGCTGGTTGTGCGGGCCCTATCTCCTTCCATCTAATGACCACTGGGGACCACCTGGAACCCCCTCAAGGACCACTGGTTGAAAACCACTGGTTTACATACATGGACACAACATAATCTGACTGCTTCCCACCTGTGCACACCGTCATCAGTGTTTGTCGGGAGCGCATACCAGCAGGCAAACCCTGGAATTTAACCCTCATCTCTACGGGAAGTGTGTCACCTAAACACACTTTTTGTCTAAATTTTAGTAAACTTTCCAATTACTCAATTCATTTCACATCATTTCAATATCTATATGCAAGAATCCCTGGCCAATAGTTTTTAAAAGGAAAACTTTCATAACAGTGTTGTATACTGACACTTTACACGTTTCCCTTGACAATGCGGTGTGCATGTGTAGAATATAACTTCCCAATTCTGTTACCAAGAGAGACGTCCGATCTATAATTGACTTTGATGTCAGCGTCATTGAACTAATTCAGACACAATTCCCTTCCTTTTATACAGAGGTATTGGTGGTCAGCTTTAACGACAACAAAGCAGTCACAGTGTGTGAAATGAAAACCAGCCATCTATACTGGTAAACACTAAGGTTAAATTAATCTACAATACTTCCCCCCCCCGATTTTCTACCCAATTGAATCATTGTCAATTCCAAATGTCTACTGTGTGATCCTCATTATATACTCTTAAGGTGTGATCCACCAAGTCAATGCCAACGAACCAAGTTCTGTTGATCACTATCCCACAATCACCAGATATTGCCCTCAAGAAAAGGGTGCAACTGGAGCACAAGGTGGAGGTGAAAGTACCATCCCCTATCAAGGCCAAACCAATGCCTTCTATTCACCTGACCGTACAGACCACCATCTGATACGGGTGGATTCACCAAACACTTCTATTCACCTGACCGTAAGGGTGCAATGCACATTCATTCAGGCTCCTTTTCCCTGCTAAACGGGACCACTGAATCCGGACTCTCTGCGCTGGTGGTGGCAAGTGTTCACCCCTAGCAGGAACACCAACCATCTGATGACATCTTGAAAGACATCGTTTTAACCATTACATTCACTTTCGCACACACAAAGAGATGAGCATCTCAGGTTATGAGCACTTAGGAAGATATGCACGGCTGTGATGGAAGCACCCACTGGTTTATGGATATTTGAAACATGAACTTAAAAAGGAAAACAAACGTACCTGGTATAAAGTGTGAAAGCAAAGGCGATGTTCCTTCCTGTTAATCACCGTTAACCACATGAACCCGTGTCCCAATTCGGTCATGTTGTGATTTTATAGATTTGCCATTTTCACTGAATGTTTGCCCATTTATGACATGCCCAGGATAGGGACGCTAGACTCGAGCTATGGTTAAGAGCTCTTATTCAATGTTAGTTCACTTTGAATTCAGCCATAAGCATCGCTTTGAAGTGTTTAGAGACAACTGTCACTATTTTGTCACGTTGTCCTCGGGTTTAGACAGTTCTTAATGTCAGCAGTTCAGAGTTCAAGATGAAACAGTTTAGGCAGTCAGATAAAAGTATCTACAACGATAATCACCATTACCTTGTCTCTATGAAAAGCAGCTCAGAGTACACATAATACTGATAGCAAGAGAACAAATGAACATGGGGCGACCCGGCAGCCGAGTGGGCTCAAACGCCTGACAGCAAGTTCCCGGGTTGATTCCTGGACATTTGCTGCATGTCACTCTCCTACGCTCCCTCCATGCTTCTTGTCTCTATAAAATGAAGGCTTAAAAATGTCTTAAAAAGCGTACAAATGAACGTCTGTAGTGTATTTCAGCATCAAGGATGCATTTTTCAAAAACACAGATCATGGCCGTCCTGCCAAAAAAAAAAAAAAAGAAATAGCATCCATCTCAGGCAAAAGTCTGTGTTTCACACCAAATCTGCTAGTCTGTGAAACAAAGTTATGGCTTTAGTGTTAAGACTCCATTTCCCACGATGCCCTCTGTCTCTGAACAAGTCCATTGACTGGTCTTCCCGAGCTCAACGGCTGCAGCGTCGTTCTCCCAGCTGGCTCTGTGGGATTTGATTGGCTGTGTCTGTGTCTACACACCTCGTGCTTAAAACAGAGAGCAAAAGAGGAGAGCCGTGATTGGAGGAGCAAGGCATGTGGGCGGGGGGGTGGAGGTCAAAAGGCAACCAAAGGTTAGGATATGACATCATCACTGTCACCGTTAGGCTGTTGCCTAATTGAGACAGGGGGGAGGGGCTTCCCAAAAAACTCTGTGGAAGGCAGGAGGGGAAAAGAATGAGATACATGGAATTGGTAACATTGTATCCAAGAAAGGTTCAATTAAAAGATTTAGTAACACTATTGGGCTTATAATCCAGTTTGATCAATAACAGATCTTAGTGATTAAAGAAAAGTATCTCAATTTTTTTTCGATGAATCGAATAATTGAGTTATTTCTTTTTTCAATTAGTCATGCGTCATGCCTGCAGAATATTACTGTGTTTTTACGATAGTGTCCATAGTGTTCACACATTTAACATTATATTTAAGCTGATATAATGTTTACAAGGAGCGTATATTCTTTCTGGTCGAACCATGCAGACACAACAATGTCAAAGACACACGTAGGCTGAATGATGAAGATGGTGATGTAGACATGCTGCCGAGGGCTGAGTTAGATGCCTGTCTCACTCACACACACACACACACACACACACACACACACACACACACACACACACACACACACGACGGAGCATTGGTTAGAGGTGCGCTGGGGGTCGGGAGAGGGTTGGGGTTAGGTTTAGGTGTGCTGCCCTGGGGGAGGTTAGGGTTAGGGTGAGGGTTTGAGGTAGGTTGTCGATCAGACCAACGCTCCGTCGGACCAAACACATGAACGGTACCCCACACACACACAGACACACAGACACACACACACACACACGCTCAAACACATTGATGATAAGACAATGGTGTTAGTCTGTGAAGTTAATGGAAGGTCAGAACGCGTGCGCATGCCCAGAGCTGTCACGATTACAACATTTAAATTGACAATGAATTGTCATATTTTACATTGTGTTTTGGGGATTGAACTCTGGAACATACTATGAATCAGTTAATTAGTTTTGCCTTTTAGGTTCTGTAATCAAAACTTGCACATGGCAGATATGCCAAATATCAATATACAAAGACATTTGACATATTTATACTATACTAAAAAACATAAAAATAATGGAAATAGCTCATACAAGCTTAACGATTAATAATTATTATCTCAAATAATGGCGATTACACACACACACACACACACACACACACACACACACACACACACACACACGTGTCAGTGGGTCCTTCTTTAGATGCAGTGTGCCACCACAGTGATCTAAAGAGAATGTTAAATTGAGAATGAAAAGTAGCACAATCCAGGTCAAAGGGCAACATGCAGTTACAATTATTTCATGCAAAGATAAAACATGAAACAACAGAGCCACAAATGAGGAACTCTGCAGAGAATCACAGATTATGTCCAGCTAGAGTAAACACTGACACACTTCATATAGTGTTAGTAAAGTTGATAGTTAGTAGATCATTCACCATTATCAGCCATTTTGATCACCACGTGTCATGATATGGTCATTGCTGCCTAATTATAGATCCCACCACTGCTATGGGAAGAAGCAAAGTGATTGGCCCGCCAAAACATGATTAAATAAATAAATGAATGGGCATGTTTAGGTTTAGGCATGAGGTAAACTACCTCATCAGACATTAACTTCCATCATTAACCTAGACTTAACCATCGCTAAATGTAACTGACATCTCAAACCACATTTAATCAGAAATTTGGGCTAAAGATCTGAGAGCGACTTCCATTTCTGCCCGTTACCGTTACTCTGGTGGGATCCATAACAACGCGTCAACGCCCCTGACCAGGTTAGTTAGTTAGTTAGTTATTCTTGTTAGAAGGAGTGGTCATGCAAGGGGAGGCGGGCGGGCGGGCGGGATCCGACACAGCTGAAAGACTTGGGAACAGATTTACCAGAATGTCTCAAGTCCCCGAGAGGCTCCAGTTTAGGAAGCCTAGAAACCTTGGGTGTGGCCCATCCGACTAAAATGAAAGATAAAGATGATCAAAGTACGAATGGTGTGATTATTGATAAAAGTGGCTAGTTATCATCAATGGTGCTATGCTATTTTAACACCCACAGCCCGCCAGGATTAATTAATCTATTTATACATTTACATTTTGTTCAGTTACCAATAACTCTTCACTCACTGACAACTGAAAGATGTTGCTAGGCCTAGTCCTAATTAATATGCAATTTGTGAAACAGCGTGACATTAGTCACCACACGCTAGCGCCGTGTGGCCTACACACTTAACACAATGTGTAAAATTACCATGTTTTGGTAACCATACAGCTAACCAAAAAAGCAGACTGAGGCGTTAACAATTGCGGTTATGAAATATCTGAGATCATTAGGGTTTTCTTGAAGACTGAAATAACGAATAACCAAAAGCAGGCTATCTATAAGCGTACAACACGTCGCAGCGCGACGTGTTGTAGGGTAGGGATTAGACGGTAATTCCGACAGAGCATTAGTCCGACATGCGGGAACAACGGTCAGACTAGCACTCCAACATGCGCTGCTCCCGTGCTTGTGGTTAGGGTTAGGGTAGGGTTTGAGGTATAGGTTGTCGGTCTAATGACTGTCAGACCAATAGGGTTTGAGGTATAGGTTGTCGGTCTAATGACTGTCGGACCAATAGGGTTTGAGGTATAGGTTGTCGGTCTAATGACTGTCAGACCAATAGGGTTTGAGGTATAGGTTGTCGGTCTAATGACTGTCGGACCAATAGGGTTTGAGGTATAGGTTGTCGGTCTAATGACTGTCGGACCAATAGGGTTTGAGGTATAGGTTGTCGGTCTAATGACTGTCGGACCAATAGGGTTTGAGGTATAGGTTGTCGGCCTAATAACTGTCAGACCAATAGGGTTTGAGGTAGGTTGTCGGCCTAATGACTGTCAGACCAATAGGGTTTGAGGTAGGTTGTCGACCTAATGACTGACAGACCAATAGGGTTTGAGGTATAGGTTGTCGGTCTAATGACTGTCGGACCAATAGGGTTTGAGGTATAGGTTGTCGGTCTAATGACTGTCGGACCAATAGGGTTTGAGGTATAGGTTGTCGGCCTAATGACTGTCAGACCAATAATAGCGTCGGAAATAAAGCCTGTACCCGTGTTGTACACTTTGTACTTTGTAGATAGCCTGTTGTGGGTGCAGGAAATACTTCTGTAGAAGACATGTTGACTTCTATGGAGCCAAAATGACTGAAACTTTACTCCATCCAGCCCGGGCCTCTGACCTGGTGGGGGTGGGGGGGTGGAGGGGTGGTGGTCTCTTAGCCCTGGTCCAATGCTTACAGCGAGTGTCTCTCTCTGACGCCTTGTGGAAGTACCTTCCACAGCCCTCTGGTCATATTTCCACTCCCGTGAGCTGTTTTTCTAATACCAGCAAATAAACAAAACGACGTAACCACTCACCGAAATAAAGCCTGCTAGACCTTGGTAAAAGTCTATTCTCGAACCTGGGAAGCGTCTCAGGTCCCCAGTTTCTCTCTAAAATGCACTTTGTGTCATTTTAATAACGCAATGTACCCTGAATTTACCGGGCAGAGTCATTTCTTCTACTATGGCATTTCCGGGTTTTACCAGCGCCGATCTGGCTGGATTCATTTTTTTTAATGATTAAAACTGACACATTAATGCCCAGTTGATACCCAGTGGATATCAGTGGCGTGCACAGACATTTAGAGGGGCAGGTGGTGCTCAAGTGAAAAAAAGGGCACCTTGTGCAGCGCATTTTCGGGCGGGAACCCATTTTGGTGCTTAAGCTATTGAAAATAGCAGATCTACAAGCTCGTAGCGCGCCACCGAGTGGCGCGCTACGAGCTTGTAGGGGGGGGGGCGTTTCCAAGAACCCGAATCCGAGGATAAAACCCTTTCAGCGTGGGAGAGAGGACGCGATAGCAGCGTGATGACAAAGCACAGTGACCTTGGCTCGCAGGGAGTCACTCACTACTACCTCCTGGCAACAGATCAGCTTCCTGTATCGATTCTCATTTCCGTGCCCACGTTTATTTGGGTTTCTGCCCTGTGGTCTTTATCCCATTCTGAACGGGAACCCATTTCGGTGTCGGCATCACGTTATGCTTTTTGCTATTGAAAAATAGCAGATCTACAAGCTCATAGCGCGCCACCGAGTGGCGCGCTACGAGCTTGTAGGTCTGCTATTTTTTGAAAAATCGAAGAGCGACTGACATTTTTTAGAATCTGATCTCAGGTCAGAATGGGTTAATCAGACGTGTGTGTCCAGTGGAAACCTGGTATGAATCTGATCTCAGGTCAGAATGGGTTATAGTTAGACGTGCATGGTCTCTTTTTCCAAGGTCAGCCGAGGGGAAGAGGAAATTAAATCAGTGTTTTGTCTCCGTCAGTTTAATAATATGAAAAATGGTCTCGATGTCGGACAGAAAACACTCTGACGTTCCTCGCTCATTCTTATCCCTGGATGGATGCACTTCTCCTGGTTCTGGAAGCTCTGGAATGTCCAGCCTGAGGTGGGAAAACACAACAGGCTGGCATGCAGAATCAATATGATATGAAAAGTCTTTATCCCATTTTTAGGCCCTGACATGGAAATTTAAATCATGTGACAGTTAACTATAGAAATAACCTGTTTCTATGTCGGTGGTGCTCAATATTTCATGCAGAACCCCAAAGATTATCATCTGTATTTGGCCGCCGACCGCCATCTGAAATTATGTTGTTCCAGGGAACCCCATGAAGCAAAGATTTGAGTTAAAAAGTATGCTCTGAAAGAATATATATTCAAAGACTTGCGACACATTTTCATGATTTTTCCAAAGTAGCAGTCCTACAGGCTCATAGCCTGGACGTAACGTATAGGACTACAAAATGACCCGGACGTCATTTAGGACTACAAAATGACCCGGTCGTAACGCAGGACTACGAAATGACCCGGACGTATAACGTAGGACTACAAAATGACGTCGGACTTAAATACAGAATAGGCATGTTATATCGCTTCACGTTTGAAAGGCCCTTCATACAGAATGTGTGGCCGTATAAAAAAGCAGATCTACAAGCTCACATGAACTTGTACAGTATATGGGGCTGAAGTGGTTACTGTATATTTTGTATATTTTGTAACAAAATAATTCCCTGAGCTTCAGAGACGGGAACAACGCGTCCACGCCGTGAATACAAAGAAAGTAAACAACTGTATTTGATCTCCAGGCTTCAGGGTAATGTTGCCCTACTAGTACATGTAGTACTGTACCTGATCAATACCATGGATCTACTAGTACAGTAGTACACACACACACACACACACACACCCTGCCTCCAATCATAACTCAACACACACGGCGAGCATAACTCATCATAACTCATCATAACTCCAACTAGATTGACTCGCCTTGTTGTCGTGGCGAAGGGGGGGGGGGGGGCGGGGGGCTGACTGACTTACCTCTGACCTACTTCTACTCTGAGGCATTGGCAACAACAACAACAACAGACAACCAAGACATGTCACCCATCCTCCACCTCAGAGAGAGAGAGAGAGAGAGAGAGAGAGAGAGAGAGAGAGAGAGAGAGAGAGAGCAAGGATCATTCTGTTATCAGGGAATGTTTGTCTGACCACATGATGAACAGTATGTGGTCAAAGAACCTGGACAAACAAGAGAGCAGCATGTGGTTCCCAAACCTTTATACGTGACCCAAAAGAGACGTTTGATCGTCTTAACTGTTCCCCCCCCGTGACCCAAACTATAATATAATGAAAACTAGATGAAGTGACACTCGGGACACAACACAGGTCTCCACCATTCAGGGCAGGTCAGGTTGTTGCCTCCTGGTTGGTGGCGCTATAATAAAAAGGGTGCCATTTCTTCTTACGCCTTGAATGGCAGTTTGGATGATTTGAGGCATTTTTGTTCCAAAAATGTGTTTTGCAAAGATCCACCTGTTGGTGGCACTATAACAGGGCCCATGTGAAAAGGGTGGGATATATGTATACCTCAGCCTATAGTAGGAAAGTCTGTGAAAGATTTCACGTAAAGTGCACGCTGCGTTCACGATTTGAGGCTTTGTGTTGAAAACGGGCCGATCCTGCAAACTTTGAAAGCCACTGTTGGCCAATTATGGATGGAATATGAAATATCGGACAGATCCGTCTTGAACACATGATATACTGTGTAACGATGTGCAGGATTTTTGGACGGAATCTGGAGGATTAATAATATAAAAAAAAATGTTTTTGAAAAGTCAGCCTCCTGGTGGCACTATAACAGGCCGTTCTGGAAAGTTTGGGGCAGAGGTTCATCGTTGACATCCAGGGAGTGTGCGTGCAAAAAAATTGGGCTATATGCAGCCAACACTTCCACGTTCAGCTTCCTTGGTCTCAATTATTTCCCTCCAGGGAGCAACATGGAGTCCACCGTACGGTCTTCTGTCCTTCCAGGGAGCAACATGGAGTCCACCGTGCGGTCTTCTGTCCTTCCAGGGAGTAACATGGAGTCCACCGTACGGTCTTCTGTCCTTCCAGGGAGCAACATGGAGTCCACCGTGCGGTCTTCGCTTCCTGTCCTCATTTAATAGTCCTTGCTTGTCAGCCTCCAGCAACCACGCCAATACTACGGCTGAGTGTGTTTAGCTGTCAGTGTTAATATGGGTGAACTTCAGACCTGGAAATGTAGGGGTGGGTGGCCTTTCTGTTGTGTTTTCTCTAGTTCATACGAGACCTGGGCCTGGGGTGACCAACCAACCAACACACTGATTAGGGATGTCAGTAACGGATAGTTTCCCAACCGGTTAGCCGACAGGATTAACCGGGTCATTAACGGATAGTGGTTGATTTTTTTCTTTTTTTTAATAGGCTACCCCAAATGTAATATGCATGTATAGGCTACATAATTAAAGTTGGTAGACGAATGGTATACATTTATTTATGCTCCTTTTTTAAAAGACAAACAAAAAAGCAACATTTAACAATATAAATAAATTGTTGTAGGCTTAATCATCAATAAACAATGCATCGCATCTGCATGATGCATGCATATGCGCGTCTACAGTACAGAGGTCCGCCAGTTCTAGTCCAAAACATAAATAAATCCAGTCCAGATCTGAGCTCCCTATAAAGCCACTGGACGCATGGGCTAAGCCTTTTTTTTTATTATTAAGGAAGATCAGCAAGCATGTCACCGTGTTCTGTTTGTTGACTTTTCGCTGACGAGAAATCCCTCAAACATCGATAGCACATGGCTAACTTGATAGCCGTAAGCCGTGCCAGTGCCCAGTGTGAGACGGATAGGAGGAGGAAGCGGCAGCGGCTGTAAACGTTCTCCGTCCAGGCCAAATGGCCAATAATGGAATTAATAATGCCAAGTAGGTCTCTGCATTTATACGGTCGACATGTGTTCATCTCGTCTCGCTGTCACTCGCTTACATTTCGACTACCGCAAGTCCGCAAAGCTACCCTTGTAGCCAACTAGCCAGAAGTACAACAGAGAACTTTGGGATATTGAGGGGGCAGAAAACCGAGCCAGAGCGCTGTTCATGCAGCCTGGAGTGTGACAATTAAGCTGGGCGGTGCAAATAAGAACAATTTTAGGCATGTGTGCAACATGACAACTGTTTTAAAGTATTGCACAGTGACAAGTACAGTCTCTGTAATGTTTATGTTGTACTATTACTAAAAACGATCTAAAATAAAGGGATTTAAGATCAGAACACGTATTTATTATTATGCAAATTAACCGTTAAAGCTGATAAAAATATCCGGATGTTTCTTAACGGTCGGCTAACCGGTTAACCGGTTAACCCCTGACATCCCTAACACTGATGCACTATTCCATAGTAAATGTGTCCTGCGGTCGCAACTAGTATGTTAGAATAACATGTGCTTCGTTGTGTTTAAGGTAAAGCATACGTTTTCTTTTGATTAGGAGTTGATGTTCAGGTGCCCACCCTGAGGTAACTTAACCATGTATGCCTATAGGTCACTTTCTTAATGAACGATTTTTAACTGCTTGTTGACTGATTGTGTTTGTGGACCGGAAAGGAGCTGGGAGTCCATTTTATGGTTATTGCGACTTACGTAGGCTCCCCTAGTCCGGGTCCGACTTACGTAGGCTCCCCTAGTCCGGGTCCGACTTACGTAGGCTCCCCTAGTCCGGGTCCGACTTACGTAGGCTCCCCTAGTCCGGGTCCGACTTATGTAGGCTCCCCTAGTCCGGGTCCGACTTACGTAGGCTCCCCTAGTCCGGGTCGTAACACACGTACAGTACGTCACGTCCATTTTTAGTTGCAATCTATCTGTTGTGATCTTTATGCATAAAATCACACATCGATCCGTGCTGCACGTTCCCTTTTACGTAAAACACAATCAGTCAAAACACAACGCCGACACGACACAATCAATCAATCAATCGCATCCACACAATATCGCTCAGTGAATCGATCAACAAATGGCCTCTTATTAACAACTATTTTGACATTATTATGTACGTTATCCCATTGTTGTTGTTACTGTGAGGGAATTGACTAGAAGTTGCAGTGACGCATTGCTTAGCGTAGTGACGCATTGCTTAGCGTGTTGCAGTGACGCATTGCAGTGACGCATTGCTTAGCGTGCGCAGTGACGCATTGCTTAGCGTGTTGCAGTGACTCATTGCTTAGCGTGTTGCAGTGACGCATTGCTTAGCGTGCGCAGTGACGCATTGCTTAGCGTGTTGCAGTGACGCATTGCTTAGCGTAGTGACGCATTGCTTAGCGTGTTGCAGTGACGCATTGCAGTGACGCATTGCTTAGCGTGCGCAGTGACGCATTGCTTAGCGTGTTGCAGTGACTCATTGCTTAGCGTGTTGCAGTGACTCATTGCTTAGCGTGCGCAGTGACGCATTGCTTAGCGTGTTGCAGTGACGCATTGCTTAGCGTAGTGACGCATTGCTTAGCGTGTTGCAGTGACGCATTGCAGTGACGCATTGCTTAGCGTGCGCAGTGACGCATTGCTTAGCGTGTTGCAGTGACTCATTGCTTAGCGTGTTGCAGTGACGCATTGCTTAGCGTGTTGCAGTGACGCATTGCTTAGCGTGTTGCAGTGACTCATTGCTTAGCGTGTTGCAGTGACGCATTGCTTAGCGTGTTGCAGTGACGCATTGCTTAGCGTGTTGCAGTGACGCATTGCTTAGCGTGTTGCAGTGACGCATTGCTTAGCGTGTTGCAGTGACGCATTGCTTAGCGTGTTGCAGTGACGCATTGCTTAGCGTGTTGCAGTGACGCATTGCTTAGCGTGTTGCAGTGACGCATTGCTTAGCGTGCGCGTTGACGCATTGCTTAGCGTGTTGCAGTGACGCATTGCTTAGCGTGTTGCAGTGACGCATTGCAGTGACGCATTGCTTAGCGTGTTGCAGTGACGCATTGCTTAGCGTGTTGCAGTGACGCATTGCTTAGCGTGTTGCAGTGACGCATTGCTTAGCGTGTTGCAGTGACGCATTGTTTAGCGTGTTGCAGTGACGCATTGCTTAGCGTGTTGCAGTGACGCATTGCTTAGCGTGCGCGTTGACGCATTGCTTAGCGTGTTGCAGTGACGCATTGCTTAGCGTGTTGCAGTGACGCATTGCTTAGCGTGTTGCAGTGACGCATTGCTTAGCGTGTTGCAGTGACGCATTGCTTAGCGTGTTGCAGTGACGCATTGCTTAGCGTGCGCGTTGACGCATTGCTTAGCGTGTTGCAGTGACGCATTGCTTAGCGTGTTGCAGTGACGCATTGCTTAGCGTGTTGCAGTGACGCATTGTTTAGCGTGTTGCAGTGACGCATTGCTTAGCGTGTTGCAGTGACGCATTGCTTAGCGTGCGCGGCACAAAAGCAAAATGCTGTTGCTTAGATAATTAAAGGAGAATTCCATACTAAAAGGCTTTCTTACCTTTCTTTGTAGACAAAAGGTGTTCTTCCTCCAAGTGGTACTGCTTGTCAAAAATGTGAATTGCAGACTTGAAAAGAAAATAATCCAAGGCACTCCGTCTTCAGTGAAAAATTAAATAGTTTATTTGATGATGAGCAAGGCAAATAAATGGACCAACGCGTTTCGACCACAAAGGTCTTCGTCAGGGTCTATCTGTCAGCTTGGCCGATTAGTCACCTTTAAATACAGCCAGGTGGTGGGTGTGATCCAATCATATCATACATCGTTATTTCATTGTCATATAAATTATTTCATTTTAGTTACTGTGTTTATATAATATATATCATGTTGATTATACAGAAAAGATGTTCAATAAACCAAAGAATAACAAATAACAAAACACCCAAAGTGACCAGCACCAAGTGAAAAGAAAAAGACAAATAATGGGAAAAAAACGAAGGGAAAAATATATAGTAATTATTTACATCACTCATTCTTGAGATGAGGGACAAAAGTGGAAAAAACATGTCCCACACATAAGAGCCTTATTTTATGTAAAAAATAAATTAATTCATAAAAATAAAAGCACTTGCAAAGTTAAGTGTAATACAGTTGTGTATTATTATGCCCTTAATTTCATTATAATTGTTTTCATATTCCATCTGAATTAGTTAAAAGCAGGCCCTGTACCCAAAAAGGCCTGTATTTAGCCTGTCCCCAGCAAGTGGCCACAATTTCAAACTGCCAAAAAAGTGTCTAATACTGTCACAATCACATAAATATACATACTAAATTAAAGTAGATTGTCAACAACATAGCAAAAAATATACACAGTTAATTTTAATTTATATTTTCTATTAAATATCTCATATCAAATGTTCGTCCCACGTCTCCGTCAACTCCGTCAGGTTTTTTTAAAAGTCTTAAATTAATCAGAAAATATTGTCGACAGATTTAGCCTGAAGACTCCTTTTACAAGTCCCATTTATATTTGTTGCAACAGTGGAGTACCTGGTCTGACAAGCATTCAATTGTTTGATATTTTAAACAAACAATGTTGATAACAATGTGGTCACAGCTTTTACATGTCAACTCCTTTTGACAACTCATTTTTATGATCTTTGTTAAGAATTCCAAAATAATGTTTATTATTTTAGTTTAGGCGTTAGGTTTAGCTAACAAAATTAAGCAAAAACAAAATGGCTACATTGTACTAAAGAGGGTTAAGATGAAAACAAATGCCATTTTGTCAACTCCGTCAGACGTCAACTCCGTCAGATTTTGTGTCTGACGGAGTTGACGTGTATCTGACGGAGTTGACAAAAGTGTTCCTAAAACAATAAAATTATTGTTTTTGAATAATGGGCAGTATTCTAATTTGGCACACAGTTAGAGCATGCCTTAACACTTAGACTGCCGCCATTTATTGATAAATTAGGTCCTAATTCACGCCAGCATTTTTTTAATTTGAGCTCTTATTTTGAAAAGCCACATTTTGCCTCAACCGGAAGTGAGCTCATCTCTGCCAGCTTTATGTTGCCATGACAACCTTTGTTTACATTATCACATCATGCCGGGTACACTATAGACCTCCACAACGTCGGCTCGTGCCGTCAAAGAAACGCTGTTTTGACCAAAAATGCCATCTGGGACAAGGAATAGGAGATACAGGCGATTGAAAGAAACGGATAGAATGGATTCTTATGGCGACGACGAACTAAGATGAACGATCCAATGCTGTGCTAAAACCCAATGTAACAAGCTAAGAAACGGTGTAATTGCCATGACCAAATCAGCCAAAAGTAACTTTATCAATGATAAAGCCGAGGAAATCAAAAACAATCCTCGGGAGCTCTGGAAGCTACTAAACAACCAACTAGGCTGTGGTCAGAAACTTAAAACCAGGTTTACTAACATAAACATCAAATCAAATAACACCCTCATCACTGACAAGGTTGATGTAGCCAATCACTTGAACATCTTCTTTACAAACATTGCAACAATGCTGGTTAACAAACTGCCCTCCCACTCTGGGCGTTTTGGTGTAGAGCACATCAAAGGCTTCTACAAAAACCTAGGTGTTTGTAAAGATGATTTTAAAATGACAATGGTAACAACTGAGGAGGTACTTAAGAAACTGAGTGCCCTCCAACCCCACAAGGCCACTGGCCATGACAATATTCCCTCCAAATTTCTCAGAGACTCAGCCATTTCCATAGCTCCAGTCATCACCCACATAGTTAACCTCTCCATCAAACAAGGACAGGTCCCCAGAGATTTTAAACTGGCCAAAGTAACCCCCCTGTACAAAAAAGGGAGCAAATTAGAACCCGGCAACTACCGCCCTATTTCTATTCTAAGCTCCATCTCGAAAGTGATGGAAAAAATAGTCTATGAACAGGTTGAAAAGTATCTTGCCACTAATAAATTGTTGTACGAGTTCCAATCTGGTTTCAGAACATCCCACTCCACTGACACATGCCTTCTCTATTTGAGCGACCACATCAAACACGAGGTGGATGCTGGAAAATACTGCGGCATGGTCATGCTGGACCTCCAAAAGGCTTTTGACACCGTGAACCACTCCATACTGGTTAACAAGCTTAAAGCTATTGGTTTTGATAGCACATCAGTGAGCTGGATGCAATCCTACCTGGAGGGGAGAGAACAGATGGTGGAAGTGAACGGAACACTGTCCCCCCCCCTCCCAGTGAGCTGTGGCGTCCCACAAGGAAGCATACTAGGGCCTTTACTGTTCCTAATATATGTAAACGACATGACTTCAGCTTGTGACTGCAACTTGTTCCTGTTCGCAGACGACTCAGCACTGCTGGTCTCGGACAGGAACAAACTGCAGGTTGAAAAGACCCTCAGCTCTGAACTCGGTAGAATCTGCACCTGGCTCGCTGATAACAAACTATCCTTACACCTGGGAAAAACTGAATCCATTCTCTTCGGATCAAATAGTAATCTCAAAAAGGCAGATGGCTTCTTGGTTAGAGTTGGTGATGATATTATCACACGGAAGGATCAAATTACCTACCTAGGTTCCATCCTGGAGGCCAATCTTTCCGGTGATAAGATGGCCACCAACGTAATCAAAAAAGTCAATCAAAGAACAAGATTCCTCTACAGGATCTCCTCACTGGTCGACAAAAACACCTTGAAGACCTTAACAGGAGCCCTTGTACAAGGTTTCTTTGACTATGCATCCACCTCCTGGTACCACAGCACCTCAAAGGCCCTTAAAACAAGGCTCCAGACCTCCCAAAACAAACTGGTCAGGCTCCTACTTGGCCTCACCCCCCGAACCCACCTCACCCCTGCCCACTTTGACAGGCTGGGATGGCTTAGGGTCGACGACAGAGTACAGCATCTTGCAATGGGTCTGGTCCACAAGATTAGATACACCACCAAGATACCCATGTACCTGTCTAAATACTTCCTTAATGTAAACGAAGTCCACACCCACAACACCAGAGGGAGTGCAACAAACCATGTACAACCCAGATTCGGCACAAACAAGGGACTAAATTCTTTTCGCTCCTATGCGACCAAAATGTGGAACGCCCTACCAACAGTCATTAAGACATGTGAATCCCTTGGCTCCTTCAAAACTGCTCTCAAAGGGCACCTACGGATGGCTGCAATTCGAAACTGGCCTCTGTAAAAGCTGAATTTGTATCTGGATTGTACTATGTTTTTGTATGGACGTGGTGTTGGGTGCCTGCACATATGCACACATGGCATCAACGCATGGTGTTGTGTGCAGGCGCCCTACACTCTGTCTTTGTACTATGGATTGTACTATGTTTTTGTATGGACGTGGTGTTGGGTGCCTGCACATATGCACACATGGCATCAACGCATGGTGTTGTGTGCAGGCGCCCTACACTCTGTCTTTCGTTTTCTTTTCTTTTATCCCCCTGTTCCCCTCACTGTATATATACTTTTTTTCCCTTTTCGCTTCCTATATGATGAATTTCCTGTTCTGTTCTTTAACTACATAGAAGTGTCTATTTGTTTGTCTCTAAATGTTTTGATGAATTGAACAATGTGGACCCTGTTGTAAACAAGTGTAAGGCTTAATTGGGTCGTCCACTCACAGTTAACAGTCTTTGTATTGAGTTTGTGCTTGAAATGTACTGTAATTCTGCAAACTGTTAATAAAGATTTCAATCAATCAATCAAAATGCTAACAACACAGCTAGCTAACTGGCTAACGTAAGTAGCATTATGGCTCGATCGATCAAATGCACTATAAAACAACAATTGCCGAAGGGCTACGGCAATGGCGGCAAGCGTTTTATTAATGAATTGACATTAATCTAAGGCAATGGCGCGGAGGGTGTTAAGGAACATTTTTGGCTATGGGGGCATCACAGATTTGTCTCTTGGTGACCATGGCAGCCATATTACAAAAGAGCCGCCACCTGATGTTATTTTACAATAACTCAAGTTCTACACCACCTAGGATCTTGATTCTGGTGACTAAGACCTCATTTTCAAGGATGAGGGATACAGTGGTATAATTTAGACTTTCCCTGTGACCATGGCAGCCATTTTTCAAAATGGCCGCCACCTGCTGTTATTTTACAATAACTCAAGTTCTACACCACCTAGGATCTTGATTCTGGTGACTAATCATACATTTTCAAGGATGTGGGGTACATTGGTAATATTTAGATTTGTCCTGTGACCATAGCAGCCATTTTTTTTTCAAAATGGCCGCCACCTGCTGTTATTTTACAATAACTCAAGTTTTAGACCACCTAGGATCTTGATTTTGGCGACTAATCATACATTTTAAAAGATGTGAAATACAGTGGTACTATTTAGATTTGTCCTGTGACCATGGCAGCCATTGTTTTTCAAAATGACCACCAACCTGCTGTTATTTTACCAATAACTCAAGTTTTAGACCACCAAGGATCTTGATTCTGGCGACAAATCATTACATTTTCAAGGATGAACTTTCTCTGGGAGAGGTAAGGGCTTATTCCAGGTGCAGGTTGAGTTTCTACTGACAGGACATTAAAAGGAGGTGGGCTTTCTGGCCTTTGACTTGCCCCTTTCAGGTACAGATGCACAGTTTGACTTCACTGGCCACTGCAGGGAACTGTGGGGGAGAAACTTTGGTCTCTTGACACCCCGATTAGGTTCAGGGTTTTTTTTGGTGGAGACTTGCCTTTCATGACATCTTTGCTGCAGCAGTTGATCTCCTTACTGCCAGTGGTGGCACACTCTGGGTCTCTGGGGCATTGTATCTTGGTGGCCTCCTGCCAGTGTTTCTCCATCCTTCTCCTGAGCTCTGTGTTCTGGGGCTCTGTTATAGTCAACTTACATTGTCTTGGCTGGAGATTGCTTTCCTGCAGGGTCCAGCCCAGTCTTGTGCAGATGGCTGCTGGCCCACCTGGAGGCCCCAACCTCACTTGTTCGGTTTGGTGTGATTAGGTGGGGTGGTCTTCCCCAATCAGGATGAGGGGTTTGACCCTTTCAAACGGCAGTCTGGCCAAGTGTCTGTATTTAGTTGTGAGTTTAGATACAGGATACGATTGCTCACCCAGCCCCAGGTGACATGAGGTGAAGGCTCCTTTGATTTGGTAACATTGCTTTGGTTGACATGCTGGGGACACAGAGAAAGACACTGATGCCTTCAGTGTCTGCACATCCTGCCTGATGGTCCTGAAGCCAAATCTTCTGTCTTCAGTCTTTCGCTCACTGTTCACTGCTCACTGTTCACCTCACCGAATTTAGCCCAAGGAGTTTGACCCCTAGTTTGGCCATAGACCCCCTAGTTTGGCCATAGCCACTTGCCCAAATGTGCCGACATGTGCTGACCTCATCACATCTGTGATGATGGCTATGGCCGTTTTTAGCCAACGTAGTGTTTTTTGTGCAAAACTAATGCTTGGAATGGATCCAGAATCATGAAAAGCCCCTAGTTTGACATGCCACATGCTACTTAAAGCATAATGAAATTTAGAACATTTAGCCTTATATTGGTTGTTGATGGTACCCAACTTTCAGCAGCTGTCAAACATGCCCCTAGGGTGGTCAAATAGAAACCAATGTGGGATATGTTAGTAGACACCTTTACAAACATTGGTGAAGAAAATTCTTGGTAAGAAATGTATTCACAGATTTTATATTATTCTGATAATATTCCCTGAGTAAATTGGTAAAATAATAGCAGGTCCACCATTTTTGAAAATGTCTACCTTCCATGGTCACAGGATAAATCTAAATAGTACAACTGTATTCCTCACCCTTGAAAATGTATGATTAGTCACCAGAATCAAGATCCTAGGTGGTGTAGAACTTGAGTTATTGGGAAATAACAGAAAGTTGGCGGCCATTTTTTAAAATGTCTACCATGGTCACAGGACAAATCTAAATAGTACCAATGTATCCCACATCCTTGAAAATGTATGATTAGTCACCAGAATCAAGATCCTAGGTGGTGTAGAACTTGAGTTATTGGGAAATAACAGAAAGTTGGCGGCCATTTTGAAAAATGGCTGCCATGTTCACAGGGCAAATCTAAATAGTACCACTGTATTCCTCATCCTTGAAAATGTGGGATTAGTCACCAGAATCAAGATCCTAGGTGGTCTAGAACCTAAATCAGTTAAACTTGTCAACTCCGTCAGATGTTCGTCAACTCCGTCAGACGTTCGTCCCGTGATGTTTTTGTTAATTTCCAAAGAAATAGAAAATTCGCTGTCAAATCTTTTGTGCTTATGTATTGAAACACCAACTGAAATGATACGTAATGATGATTTTTTTTTTTTTACATGGTTTTCATGTTATAATATTGAAAATAAAGGTTGAAATGACGGTTTTGAGAAATTGGATATTTCATAATAGTGTGATATTGGAACAAAATAATATTAAAAGATTTGTATTACTTAACTTGATTACTGAAAGCCATTATAAGATAACTGAGGACTTTATATTATTGTTGAAATTATAAAATTCAATTAAAAGGGATTTTAGTGTGTCTGACGGAGTTGACATGAATCAGGTATTAAGTGCATAAATGTCCCATTTTAGAAAGAAATGTTATGCGAAAAACCTGTTCCTTCTCA
>NC_137885.1:5570006-5587506 GCF_963924005.1 Protomyctophum bolini
TCAATCAATTTAGATTGCTTGAGAGCATTTTCTCTTGACCTCAATGCAATCTCTCCTGAGAGCTGACTATCACCATTACATCACCTAATCAACATGAGATAGACTTTAATAGACTATGTGACAATCAGGTATAGTCTGGTGACCACCGGAGAGACGGGTGGCAGCCGGAATGTAGACGGCCCCAGCCTGTGTCCTCCGTGAGGAGGTGAGCAGTGTGGGTTAGGGCCCCAGCCTGTGTCCTCCGTGAGGAGGTGAGCAGTGTGGGTTAGCGCCCCAGCCTGTGTCCTCCATGAGGAGGTGAGCAGTGTGGGTTAGGGCCCCAGCCTGTGTCCTCCAGGGTGAGCAGTGTGGGTTAGGGCCCCAGCCTGTGTCCTCCAGGGTGAGCAGTGTGGGTTAACGCCCCAGCCTGTGTCCTCCAGGGTGAGCAGTGTGGGTTAGGGCCCCAGCCTGTGTCCTCCAGGGTGAGCAGTGTGGGTTAGGGCCCCAGCCTGTGTCCTCCGTGAGGAGGTGAGCAGTGTGGGTTAGGGCCCCAGCCTGTGTCCTCCGTGAGGAGGTGAGCAGTGTGGGTTAGCGCCCCAGCCTGTGTCCTCTGTGAGGAGGTGAGCAGTGTGGGTTAGGGCCCCCAGCCTGTGTCCTCTGTGAGGAGGTGAGCAGTGTGGGTTAGGGCCCCAGCCTGTGTCCTCCGTGAGGAGGTGAGCAGTGTGGGTTAGGGCCCCAGCCTGTGTCCTCCATGAGGAGGTGAGTAGTGTGGGTTAGCGCCCCAGCCTGTGTCCTCTGTGAGGAGGTGAGCAGTGTGGGTTAGCGCCCCAGCCTGTGTCCTCCGTGAGGAGGAAGCCCAACAACCCTCTGTGAGGCCTTTAGGAGGGCCATTATAGTCAACCACTCCTGAATGCAGTGCCTGGTGCTGGGAGTCTGGTGCAACGCACAGGTCCTGGGCCTGGTGAGACGTAGGAGGGGCCCGGTCAGGAGTCAACCCACAGAGCCTAGTCCTTCCACGCGCCAGATTCTGGTTCTCCCAGTCCCGGCAGAGTAGTTCCGGAGTAACGGATTGTGTGGCCTTGCTCATTCCCTGATGGACTGATCGAGGGTAGCTACTGGGACGTAAGTGGGGATTTGATCAACCCCGGCTGGGTCGCCTGAGTGAGGGGTATGATGTTGGAAGACCCGAAACCCCGTTGACCTCAGGATACATCACTGAAGATACGTCCCAGGTGTATCCATGCCATGTATTTTTAGGTATATTAGTGCCCCTCACTTCACACGGGTGTGATTTTTATTTAAAAAGAAAAAAAGAATACTATATTTAATCAGAGCTTATAATGTATGCATTATTATCTGTTCACAATTCTGTCTGTCTGTCTGTCTGTCTGTCTGTCTGTCTGTCTGTCTGTCTGTCTGTCTGTCTGTCTGTCTGTCGTCAAGGTACAGCATGAAGACAACACACACAAACATAATCAATACTGGCCCAAAAGATAATCTTTTGAACTGCAGCCCCCCCCCCCCCCCCCCCCCACACCCTCTTGCGAGCACACACACACACACACACACACACACACACACATACACACACACACACACACACACACACACACACACACACACACACACACACACCAAACTGACCTCCGACCCAATAGGGTAAAGCAGCGGTTGCTAAGGGAGGGATGTCTTGGCCGGTAACGGGACATCTTTGCAGAGTTTGCGCTGCGTAAAATGTCCCTTCTCCGTCTCCAACTGTGTTCAGCTCCTCACCCGCCACGCACATTGTTTGCTTCATTGCCTTTATTTACTGCGGATTGCATTCACACCTGCACCGAATCCTAATCAAGTGCGATTGGAAGCGAAGCGAAACCCCCGTTTCTGCTCGGGAGTAGAATGCGGTTCTTTGATACGCATTAGGATTCGAATGAGCCTTCACACCTGCCAAACGAAGTGCACTTTCTGACAAACGGCAGGATTCGTTTTTATCGCAGCAAAGCTTTCTGGTATGAATGTCACCTATATGTCATCACATGGTGGTTCCGTGGCTCAAATGGGTCTGAGAGGCTAAATGTCATCACATGGTGGTTCCGTGGCTCAAATGGGTCTGAGAGGCTAAATGTCATCACATGGTGGTTCCGTGGCTCAAATGGGTCTGAGAGGCTAAATGTCATCACATGGTGGTTCCGTGGCTCAAATGGGTCTGAGAGGCTAAATGTCATCACATGGTGGTTCCGTGGCTCAAATGGGTCTGAGAGGCTAAATGTCATCACATGGTGGTTCCGTGGCTCAAATGGGTCTGAGAGGCTAAATGTCATCACATGGTGGTTCCGTGGCTCAAATGGGCCTCGATATGAAAAATGTTGAAAACCACTGATCTAGACTATAAAATATGTCAATCAATCAAACAATGAGTCTAATCTAGAGTGCTGATTTCCAGTGGTGGAAAATAACGAAGTACCATTACTTCGTTACTGTACTTAAGTACAAGTTTGGAGAATTTGTACTTTTATTGACTACTTTTCTTTTGCTGTATTTTTACTTTTACTTCGTTACATTTACAAGGAAAATCGTACTTTTAATGCGCTATATTTAAAATCGGACACCTCGTTACTCGCTACAAATTAAATAATAAAATCTTATATTTGTCTTACTGGAGGAATGCGCAGTTGAGAATTGAACAGGGCTGCTCCACTCTCAGATAATAGGGGGGCGGAGTTGTGTTCTGCTGCCTGGCCTGCTTTGAAGACGGCAAGACGCACACACTGTGTTTTGTCACACGCATTCAACATGGATGACCGAGACCAGTGGCGGAAACTCCGTGGGTTCAGAGGCGCGATTGAAGCCCCTGGCATTTAGGCAAAGGCGCGACTGAACCCACTGCATTTTGGCAAAATATATCTATATGCACTGCAGTAAATTATGCACCCACTGACTGTCCACTTTTGAAATTTCCCCTCCCCAGTGGTCATGTTGTCATGCACGTAGTGCACATACCTTTACGAGGGGTTATAAGATAGGTGTTGGGCCGCCGCGCATGCCGCATTCAAATGCTAATAAGGTGGCTTTTGTTCGAAAAAACAAAACTCGTTTTTTTTCCACCGCTGGGGGGGGGGGGGGGGGGGGGGGGCGTGGCTGCTTGAACCCCCTGCCGTTATAAGAACTTTCCGCCTCTGACCGAGACACAGTCTTAGCAGAAGGATTTTTTATTTTTGTCCTTGCCTTATGCCTTACGCCCATGCCTTAATATTTAGCGGAAAACCAACCAATAAGTCCCTATCCGACACAAATTAACTAATCTTTCTCAGCTGTCACTGGAGCGCGCATCTAGCTACTTCATGATCATGCACGCTGACAGACAGCAGACACTGTCCCAACTCCTAAAACAAACACTGAGGGAACTTGTTGTTGTACACACATAATGTGCCACGAAAAATAGCTTCCAATAGCTTAGTTGGTTATTATCGCTTCGAGGAGGTACGTGTCCATAATATCGCCACGAACGGCCAACAAAAGACATCTCTCTTCCACAGTGAATGAAGCGCAGTGATGCCTAATTTATTCTTCGCCGTACAAAGTGTTCCGTGCTGAAAATAGCTGATATACAAGCTCACAACTCGTCGCGTCCGGACACGTTGTGAGCTTGTAGATCAGCCAACCCCAGCATGCGGAGATGCAGGCTCTGAGAACGTTCAGAAACTTTTGCCTTCACAATAAAAGCATGCAAAAGCCCATATAGAGAAGGAAAAATAATTCGGTGGCATTTCACATTGCAAAAGAGCAATTTTTGTAAAATGTAAAAAATATATGGAATATATTGGAATGATGAACTATGAACGGAACTAGTTCATTTTAAAAATCAACAACTGTGAACTGAACTATAGTTCCCAACACGATGTATGCTGTTGGGGGTTCTGTATTTTCAGTATTTGTATGCTATTTAATTTTTTGGAATAAAGCCACTTTTGACAGGATGACAATTTTGGAAATGAATTTCTTTGTATTCATTTTGAAAATAATTTTGTATTTTGTACTTTGTACTTGTACTTTGTAATTTTTACTTTTATACTTAAGTACATTTTACGCCGGGTAAATTTTTGTACTTAAGTACATTTTATTTGAGGTACTTTTATACTTTTACTTAAGTAACTTTCTTAATGGGCACTTTGTACTTTTACTTAAGTAATTTTCAAGTAGAGAATCAGTACTTCTACTTAAGTAAAATATTTTTGTACTTTTTCCACCACTGCTGATTTCACCACGGCTTACACAGTAGGAGGTCATGAGACAGTGTGTGTGTGTGTGCGGTGTCACCTGCACCTTTGACCCCGTCCTTGTGCTGGAGGGGATATATATCCTTGTGGTAGACTAGACTGGACTCCTAATGCAGTCAGTCTCTCTCTCTCTGCTCTCCCAGGTTGACGTGCGGACAGGCTGATTGACAGGCTGATTGACAAGCTGTGCAGAGATGCGTGTGTTAACAGCGTTGGCTCTTCTCTTCACATCATGGCTGCTCTCTCTGAACTCACTGAAGGCTGAAGGTAAGGAATAAAGAACTACTCGCATGTTTAATGACGTTCATTTTTCATTTATTTGTATTTTTATTTGAGGTTTCATGACCTCAATGACACCCCAAAAAAAAACCTGAACTTTGAACATTCAGTGGATTTTCTGTGGCCAAGGAGTTCTTTCTGTGTCTGTGAAGCCTCTTGAGCTGCAATGAAAAGAGGCAAAACAGTGAAAACAGTGACATCTACAAAATCCCATATTGACATATATGGGATTTTCTGACTGTGACATCACAGTTAGCAGGAAAATCAGAGCACTTGTCGGAGCCAGAAAACCCCAGACCACAGAAAATCTACCCCCTTTTGGTGTTAGCATTATGTTATGCTTTAGCTATTTAAAAATAGCAGATCTACAAGCTCATAGCGCGCCACCCAGTCGCGTGGCGCGCTACGAGCTTGTAGGTCTGCTATTTTTGAAAAATCGTTATGACATAGCTTTTTCAGAAAACTGTCAGGATGTAGAAGACATTTTTTTTTATCTGATCTCAGGTCAGAATGGGTTAAATTTGAAAACTCTCTATCAAATCTACGAGCTTGTAGGTCTGCTATTTTTTTTAAATCGAAGAACCACTGACATAGAAACGCAGCTTTTTCAGAAAACTGTCAGGATGCAGAAGACATTTTTAGAATCTGATCTCAGGTCAGCATGGGTTAAAAGTTCAGGTTTTATGGGTGCAACTGAGCTCAGAAAACCGTCATAATGTAGACGAGCAAGTCGGCTCTCGTCCTATACACACATTACGTTAAATTCCCATCCACAATGAATGGAGAATGTATGTCATATGTGTCAAGAGCGCCCCTCACTTCACACAGGTGTGATTTGTTTTAGAAAGAATCCAAATCTACAAAGTATAACTACAAATAAATGTAGTGCAGTAAAAGTACAATATTTAGATCTGAGATGCAGTGGAGTAGAAGTAAAAGTATTGGAAAGTAAACTACAAACACCTTAAAATTGTACTTAAGCACAGTACTTAAGTAAATGTACTTTACACCACTGTGAAGAAATCATTCTTTTATTTACTATTTAATTTGAGTTTTTTCGCTGTTTGTTCTGAAAAGCCAGTGTCCTGTTTTAGAATGATGTCATGATGTGTTAAGGGTAGGGCTATTTGAAAATAGCAGATCTACAAGCTCACCATGTGTCACAATGTGAGGCCTTGTGAGCATTGTAGATCGGCTTTTTTCAAAAGATTGCATTTTGTCATTTTGTCTTGTTGTTCTACCATAGCACAACGTTGGTTCAACTTTGACCTCTCTGTCACATGATGTTTGTGCTGCTTCTGTCTGTCTGTCTGTCTGTCTGTCTGTCTGTCTGTCTGTCTGTCTGTCTGTCTGTCTGTCTGTCTGTCTGTCTGTCTGTCTGTCTGTCTGTCTGTCTGTCGTGTGGACTGTATGGATTGGATAGATGATCAGATGATAATATATAATCTTTATTCCTTGGATAAATCCCTGTTCTGAGTCTTCTGACTCCTGTTTGATTGATTGATTGATTGAGATATTTATTAACAGTTTGCAGAATTACAGTAGGCTACATTTCAAGCACAAACTCAATACAAAGACTGTTAACTGTGAGTGGACGACCCAATTAAGCATTACACTTGTTTACGTGTCTGAGCACTTGTCGGAGCCAGAAAACCCCAGACCACAGAAAATCTACCCCCTTTTGGTGTTAGCATTATGTTATGCTTTAGCTATTTAAAAATAGCAGATCTACAAGCTCATAGCGCGCCACCGAGTGGCGTGGCGCGCTACGAGCTTGTAGGTCTGCTATTTTTGAAAAATCGTTATGACATAGCTTTTTCAGAAAACTGTCAGGATGTAGAAGACATTTTTTTTTATCTGATCTCAGGTCAGAATGGGTTAAATTTGAAAACTCTATCAAATCTACGAGCTTGTAGGTCTGCTATTTTTGAAAAATCGAAGAACCACTGACATAGAAACGCAGCTTTTTCAGAAAACTGTCAGGATGCAGAAGACATTTTTAGAATCTGATCTCAGGTCAGAATGGGTTAAAAGTTCAGGTTTTATGGGTGCAACTGAGCTCAGAAAACCGTCATAATGTAGACGAGCAAGTCGGCTCTCGTCCTATACACACATTACGTTAAATTCCCATCCACAATGAATGGAGAATGTATGTCATATGTGTCAAAAGCGCCCCTCACTTCACACAGGTGTGATTTGTTTTAGAAAGAATCCAAATCTACAAAGTATAACTACAAATAAATGTAGTGCAGTAAAAGTGCAATATTTAGATCTGAGATGCAGTGGAGTAGAAGTAAAAGTATTGGAAAGTAAACTACAAACACCTTAAAATTGTACTTAAGCACAGTACTTAAGTAAATGTACTTTACACCACTGTGAAGAAATCATTCTTTTATTTACTATTTAATTTGAGTTATATTAATCAGCTTAGCAAGGCTGCTCACTTATGGGAGTTTGCGCCCCCTAGCGTAAACACAGAAGCATTATATAAACTCACAGACAATTTTGGCTGGGACTTTGAGACGTGATGACGTTGAGAACCGCCCACCGGTGCGCTAGTATAAAAGCGCGTCAACGTCCCTTAGTCTCCATTCATTTGTTTCTTCTCATGTGTGTAACACAGCGCAAGCGAAGTCTCCCTAAGGTTTAGCATCTGAGTTATTTCCATAAGGACGAGAAAACTTCTCGGTACCGCGGAAACTGCTTTCCTAGAGGCTTCGAGAAGTAAAGAAAAACGGTAAGTCCGTTTTCCTTAACCAAGGTTAATAATAACTTGGTGGGTAATGTAACTTGTGTGGTGGCTCGAGCCCTGCTAAGTTTCTTTACCCGTGTGACGGTCTTTGACACGGCTAGCAATAGCGTGTTTTTGCTTCCACACAAACTTCGGTGACTTAAGGTCCCGAACGTGTGATGGGCTAGAAACGGTCTCGATCCTTTGCTAGTTTCCACACGTGTGCCGGCATCGGTGGCTGCTACCATTAGCCCGCTGTAGCCGACACAACACACGCACGTACCGCGGCCTCGAAGCCCGTGACAGCGTGGTGAGCTGCACAAAATATAGTAATATTCTGCTTAGCTTTCACGTTTGTGTTGACGGCCTGTGTTAACAGCTAGTGATAGCTCTTTTCTCGGCCACCACACACAACGCCCCGCGGCCCTTCAAGCCCGTGGCGGCGTGGTATTCTGAACAGCATATAGTAATATCTCTGTTTAGCTCTCACGTTCGTGTTGACGGCCTGCATTAGCAGCTAATAATAGCGCTTTTTTTTTTCGGCCTCCACATACAACGCCCCGCGGCCCTTCTAGTGGCGGCGCGGTATTCTGAACAGCATATAGTAATATTTCTGTTTAGCTCTCACGTTTGTGTTGACGGCCTGCATTAACAGCTAATAATAGCTCTTTACTCGGCCTCCACATACAACGTCCCGCGGCCTTTCGAGCCCGCGGCAGCGTGGTGGTGACGGTTACTGTTGTAACCAGGCTTATATGAACCAGCGAGCCTTGCCTGTAACGTGTTCGCGCAGCCTTGTGAAACTGGTTGATTAAACTCGCGGTTACTGTTGTAACCAGGGTTATATGAACCAGCGAGCCTTGCCTGTAACGTGTTCGCCCACGAAGCCTCCACCTACGTGGCTGCTTTTAACTCTGCTCTTCGTTTCCACGTGCTTCCTAGCCTCGTGTGATGGCAGAGACCACGACCCGTCGCCAACGCCGCCACGCCCGGGCGGACGCTCACAGCCAGTGCATACAAAGGGCGTGCAAGACCTGCAAGGGCCTGCTCGCCCATGACGACTTGCATGACGAGTGTCTCTACTGCCTGGGCTATGGCCATGCTGTGGAAGCGATGGAAAACCCGGAGCGATGCCCGCATTGCTTCACCTTTTCCGACTTGCTGAAGCGTAGCAGGCAGAAGCGCGCCCACAGGGCGTACCGAACCCAACGGGACGCCCACGCACAGGGGAGAGAGGACGAGGCCCAGCGTCAGGAAGCCTCTAGGGAGGCAGCTGACCCTAACCGCTACATGGAGGCGCCGCTCTCCGACGCCCCTGACGTCGTCATCCTTGCAGACGACGACGCGGGCCGGGTACGAGCTCTCCCAGAGCGCGACGCTGAGATGGATTCCGACGAGTCCTCATCTCAGGACTCAGCATCCTCCTACACCTCTGGAGAGGTATGAAGCTGCTGGACTGCGCGGGTCAACGGGAAGCAGGCCTCGAGGCCATGCCTCCCATGGACAAGTCCTTCGCCGGATGGCTCATGGGCGTTAATCCCAACGTCTTCCACGAGGACCCGGACTTCTCCTTGCCTTCGGACAAGGACGATTCCAAGATGAATAAGGCAGCGTACAAGTGCGCCTCGACTGCGGCCAGAGCGCTGAACGCTGCGACCCTTCTGCAAGGGTCAGCGTCCCATGTCCTGCTCGAGGCGGGTGACACACCTACCCCCGAGCACATGGCTGAGTTGAGGCGCCTGCACCTCGAGCTCCTCCGTCTCACTCAGGCCCAGACTGAGATGGTGGGCGGGACCATGGCGAGGCTTCTGGTCCTCGAGAGGGCCAGGTGGCTGGAGCTGTCCCCCAAGGTGGGACGCAACCCGCTAAAGCAGAAGGTCTCCACCTCAACGCTCTTCGCGTCCATGCTCGAAGAGATGCGCTCCCGCGACGGGCAAACGAAGACCGACACGGAGGTCATCGGCGCCTGCCTCCCGGCGTCCGGAGCACGGCCCAAACAGGCTCCGCCCTACAGGCCGTCCTACGACCGCCCCGAAAGGGACGATCGTTCCAGGTCCAGGACGAGCACCTTCACGGGGCCCAAGTTCCCTGCAGGTCAGAGGGCTCCGCCAGCAGCGGCCTCGTCCTCCCGTCCACCGCGCACCCGCAGGAAGGGCGACAGGCCTAGACGCCCCTCGGCGTCTCCGGCCGGCGGCCCCCGCAATGCCAGGAAGGGTGGACCACCCGGCGGGGAGCCGAAATAACCAGACCCGCCCCAAGGGGGGACACCGGACACTGTCTCCCCCACCCGTCCCCGAGTTTCTCTAAAGCGCAACATAGCGGCCACGGGCCTCATGCAGGACGCTCTCCACGCAGACAGGAAGAAGACTTGTTTGTTAATAAATGTCTCTCCAAGGTTTTCTGTACCACCACTTTCTTTAATAAAGCAGTGTTCTCTACTGAAAGCCGGTCTCGTGGGTCGACATTTGAAACTCAAGGGGTTGGGCCCACGGCCCGGGCCTCCAAGGGGGCCTGTGGCTGTCGGCCGAAATGCAAGTGTAACCACCTCGGACACGGCGCCAGAGCCCAGGGTCCGTACGGCAGAACAGAGGCTCAAGACCCGAGTTCCGACCGTACGTTGCGCCGCTCCGCCACAAAACGGCTCGGAGCTGGCTTCGACCCCTCTGGCGCTGTGTCTACAGGAGTGGAATCGTTGTGGTGCTCATCCTTGGGTGTTGAACACCATCTCGAAAGGTTACAAACTACAGTTTGCCAGAAAACCTCCCACCTGTGGGAGCGTTCTCTTCTCGCAAGCGAGTGGTCAGGCAGCCGAAATTCTCCAAGACGAGGTAACATCTCTGTTGGAGAAAAAGGCTATACGTGTGGTGTCGGCGGAGCAGAGCAACACCGGGTTTTACTCCCGCTACTTTCTCGTGAAAAAGAAGGGGGGGGGCATGCGGCCCATTCTAGACCTACGGGCTCTGAACGGCTATTTGAAGGTGTTTCGCTTCAAAATGCTCACGAGCAAGGCTCTGCTGCGTATGATGCGTCGAGGGGACTGGTATACTACTCTCGATCTCAGAGACGCGTATTTCCACATCCCCATCTACCCGCCACACAGGAAATTCCTACGGTTCGGCTTCAGGGGACAGATATACGAATATCTGGTCCTTCCGTTCGGACTGTCACTGAGTCCGAGGACTTTTGTGAAATGTACGCAAGCAGCCGTCGCTCCGCTACGTCAACGGGGCGTTCGGATAGCAATGTACGTGGACGATTGGCTAATTTATGCGGACTCAGAGTCGTCTCTGCGACTACACATAAATTACCTGGAGCTGATGGCGGTGATGTTGGCGTTGCAGCATTTCGAACATTTCATCAGCGGTTCCCATGTCCTGGTCAGGACGGACAACACGACGACGATGTGCTATATCAACAAGCAGGGGGGACTAAGGTCCACCAAACTGCATGCGCTAGCACACAGACTGACGTTATGGTGCGACGAGCACCTTCTGTCGGTCAGGGCCTCCCATGTTCCGGGACTCCTGAACACGGGAGCGGATCTGTTGTCCAGGGGCCGGCTCCTCTACGCGGCTTGGTCGCTGCACAAGACAGTGGCCAAGCAGATATGGGAGAGGTTCGGCGAGCCACGAGTGGATCTGTTTGCGTCGGAAGAAAACAGCAAGTGTCCTCTGTTTTTCTCCATAGCAGGGACGGCGCCGCTGGGCTTGGATGCCTTGGCGCACCGTTGGCCCCGGGGCCTTCTTTACGCCTTTCCCCCGCTGTCTCTCATCCTTCCCACACTGGAGAGGGTGAGGACGCAGTGCCTGTCGGTGATCCTAGTGGCCCCAGGATGGGGCTCTTGGAGGTCAGACATTGTCCCTCTCCTGTACGATCGGCCCTGGCAGCTTCCAGTACGCAGGGACCTATTGACTCAGGCGGGGGGCGAGATATTCCACCCGCGGCCGGAAGATCTAGACCTCTGGGCCTGGCCCGTGAAAGGCTGAATCTTGGCGCGGAGGGTCTTCCCCAGAGCGTCATCAACACTATTCAGTGTGCGAGGGCGCAGTCGACCAGGGACGCCTATGATTTGAGATGGCGATTGTTTGAGGACTGGTGTTCACCAGCTCAAGTGGTGCCTTTTCAAGCGCCAGTGAGGGTCGTTCTGTCGTTCCTCCAGGACCTCTTGGATAAAGGCAGAGCCTTTAGTACTGTCAAGGTGTATCTGGCTGCTATCTCTGCCTGCCACATCGGTTTTGAGGACAAGACGGTGGGCCAGCTCCCGCTGGTACGCCAGTTCATGAAGGGAGCTAGTCGTCTCCTTCCGGTGACTAAGTCTTTGGTCCCTTCATGGGACCTTGCTTTGGTTCTGGACTCTCTGTCCCGACCACCGTTTGAGCCCTTGGAGGAGTTGAGTATGAAGCTATTGTCGCTGAAGACAGCGTTGTTAATAGCTCTGGTGACCGCTAAGAGGGTCGGTGATATCCATGCGTTGTCCACGAGTGCGGAATGCATGAGGTTTAATGGGGATGCTAGGGTGGTCATGAAGACCAATCCGGCGTTTTTACCTAAGAACCGCCTGGCTACCCCGGTACCGATGGACCTGGTGGCGTTCTGTCCGCCCCCCTTTGCCTCTGAGGAGAGGAGGAGGCATAACCTCTGTCCGGTGAGGGCATTGAGGTTGTATTTGGACAAAACTAAGGCGACAAGGAAGACTACACAGCTGTTTGTCTCCTGGGATCCCAAGACTGTGGGACTGCCTATCTCGAAGATTAGGCTTTCCCAGTGGATCGTGGAGGCTATAGAGCGGGCTTACTCTGGTAGGAATATAGTGCCTCCCATAGGGTTGAAGGCGCATTCCACGAGGGGTATGGCGTCATCCTGGGCCCTCTGTAGGGGGGTCTCTGTTCAGGATGTTTGTTCCGCTGCAAGTTGGGCATCGTCTTCCACTTTTGCCACCTTCTATAGGCTGGATGTGACAGCAGCGCCGATGGCGCATGCGGTCCTGAGCGTGGCCTCCAGTTAGTGGAGTGACTCGGCTCCCTGGGGGGACATTGGTCTTCTCCAGGGTGCTGAACTGGTTGTTCTGTCGGCTCCTCTTAGGCACTTATGACAGACCTGGGCCTGGTTGGCTTTCCCAAGGAGGGGCAGTAGTCCTTTTGGGGACGTACTGTGGTCCTTGCTCACAGATGGTACGGGCCCTAAGGGTCCAGACTTCGCGATGACAATAAGGGAGTTAATAAAGTCTCCCATAAGTGAGCAGCCTTGCTAAGCTGATTAATATAACTAGGGGTTACGTATGTAACCAAAGTTATATAACAGCGAGCAAGGCTGCTCACTAGGATTCCCTTCTTGTTGCTTGAGAAGAGAACAATTGTTATCGAATGGAGACTAAGGGACGTTGACGCGCTTTTATACTAGCGCACCGGTGGGCGGTTCTCAACGTCATCACGTCTCAAAGTCCCAGCCAAAATTGTCTGTGAGTTTATATAATGCTTCTGTGTTTACGCTAGGGGGCGCAAACTCCCATAAGTGAGCAGCCTTGCTCGCTGTTATATAACTTTGGTTACATACGTAACCCCTAGTTTTTTCGCTGTTTGTTCTGAAAAGCCAGTGTCCTGTTTTAGAATGATGTCATGATGTGTTAAGGGTAGGGCTATTTGAAAATAGCAGATCTACAAGCTCACCATGTGTCACAATGTGAGGCCTTGTGAGCATTGTAGATCGGCTTTTTTCAAAAGATTGCATTTTGAAAACTTGAAACGGGACATTTCTGCACTTTTACTCTTGGTTAGATCAGATGTGTGGACTAGATTAATAGACTACTTTATTAATCTAGTGGTTGTAAAGGTATTCATTGATTGGTTGAGTGAGTCCCGTGGTGGGAGTTCTGATTGGTTGAGTCCCGTGGTGGGAGTTCTGCTCTGGTTTTGGTGAATATTAAGTAGTTCTGGTCATTTGGTGGTGGGGGGGGTTTGGGGTTCCCTCATTGAAAAAAGATCACACCCGTGTGAAGTGAGTGGTGCAACTCCGTGTGGGGGCCCCCCGGAAGTTCCAGAACCACAGGACCAAGGCCCGGTTCCGGAGAGCCGCCCCACGTCCGAAACGGTAGAGAAATGACAGAGTTACCGTGTGGGGGTCCCTCTACTGTACTGTACTGTACTGTACTGTACTGTACTGTACTGGCACACCCGAAATCACCACATATACAGTTAATATGTGCATGTGGGTTTGTGTGTGTGTGTGTGTGTGTGTTAGGTTGCGCACAGGTGGTGAAAAACAACCCTGCTATTTCCGTGCTCAGACCCTGCAGGCACCCAGCCACACACACAGCTCCGTAAGGGAGTGGTTGCACCACTCAACAAAAACAAATCCACAAAACTATCATCATTTTGTCTTGTTGTTCTACCATAGCACAACGTTGGTTCAACTTTGACCTCTCTGTCACATGATGTTTGTGCTGCTTCTGTCTGTCTGTCTGTCTGTCTGTCTGTCTGTCTGTCTGTCTGTCTGTCTGTCTGTCTGTCTGTCTGTCTGTCTGTCTGCCTGCCTGCCTGTCTGTCTGTCTGTCTGTCTGTCGTGTGGACTGTATGGATTGGATAGATGATCAGATGATATATAATCTTTATTCCTTGGGTAAATCCCTGTCCTGACTCCTGTTTGATTGATTGATTGATTGAGATATTTATTAACAGTTTGCATAATTACAGTAGGCTACATTTCAAGCACAAACTCAATACAAAGACTGTTAACTGTGAGTGGACGACCCAATTAAGCATTACACTTGTTTAAATTACAACAGGGTCCACCATGTTCAATTCATCAAAACATTTAGAGACGTACAAATAGACACGTCTATGTAGTTAAAGAACAGAACAGGAATTCATCATAAAGGAAGCAAAAAGGGAAAAGAAAAATATACAGTGAGGGGAAAAGGGGGGGGGGGTGAATCAGCTTTTACGGGGGGCAGTTTGGAATTGCATGCAGCCTGTGTCATACATGGTACGGTAGCTATATTTGTTAAGTTATGCGTTATGCGTAGTTCTGCAGCTTAACGTTGCATTCGGAGAAAACACGGAGATGTAATCCATTTAGCCAAGCCTGGCATATTTTATTGTAAGGGCTCCCTCCCACACATCAGTCTCACGGTGACAGACCCAATACTACTGAATGAACTGCTCCACACACGGGTAGTAGTCATGTGACCTGATCATGCTATAGGAGACGTCTTGGCGCCTCCCAGTGGCACAAGCATAACATTGCACATCACATAGAACAGCACAGTATTACATTATACAAGTGAGGACGTGTATCCCATCAAATCTCAACAATATTAGCCCAATGTTGCTGTTAGTCTATAAAACTTTTGGACCTTGTGCGCTGTGTGTGTGTGTGTGTGTGTGTGTGTGTGTGTGTGTGTGTGTGTGTGTGTGTGTGTGTGTGTGTGTGTGTGTGTGTGTGTGCGCGGAGAGAGACGCAGAGAGAGAGAGAGAGAGAGAGCATCCTACACGTGAGATGTCAAAATGAATTGGAATAAAAACTCCTGTAGGACTCGACTCCTAGTCGGCGACCAACCGTTTAGTGTGAAAGCCACAACGACATAATAATGACAGTCGATTTAAAACAAAGAAAAGACTGAGTCCTCCTGTAGTCAGTGGTGTCAACATGGTGATTTTATTTACCACGGAACGTGTCGCGCACGCGCGCACGTGCACGCGCGTGCATGTGCACATCGCATCGCGCCATGCACACAGAACAGCTGCATAGCATTATGGAGTGGTGCACAGTGTTGTTTTTGGCAGCAAATTTCTATTTTAGTCTAGTCATAGTCTTTGGACTGAAACTTCATTTAGTTTTAGTCACATTTTAGTCACCTGGAATGTCTTAGTGCTAGTCTAGTTTTAGTCGACTAAATGTCATAAGATTTTAGTCTACAGTTGATTTAGTCGACTAAAATGTATTTTGGCGGGTCTTGATGCCGTCTTAATGAGTGTTTTTACACTTGCTGAAAATAGCTGATCTACAACGCAACCAAGTGTAAAATGACTTATACTGGATCTCTTGTCCACTAGTCCCTTCCTAACATTTTAGTCTAGTTTTTATTTGTCTACGAAATTGTCAGTATATTTAGTCTTAGTTTTAGTCGCCGTAGCTTTAGTTTTCATTTAGTTTCCATTTGTTTTTGTCAGTGAAAAAAGGTAGTCGACGAACATTTTTCGTCTTAGTTTTAGTTGACGAAAACAACACTGGTGGTGCAACCACTCCAAGGAACAGCAATGTCCGTGTTCACGTATATGTGTGGCCATGAGCACCAGTATATGACTATGAGTACCAGTAGGGGCGCTGTTTGCCAGAACAGCCCTCAGCCCTTGCCCCTCCCCCTTGTCCCTACATAATGAGTGTTTTAACCCTATAGCCCTCAGCCCCTCCCCCTTGTCCCTACATAATGAGTGTTTTAACCCTATAGCCCTCAGCCCCTCCCCCTTGTCCCTACATAATGAGTGTTTTAACCCTATAGCCCTAGCCCCTCCCCCTTGTCCCTACATAATGAGTGTTTTAACCCTATAGCCCTCAGCCCCTCCCCCTTGCCCCTACATAATGAGTGTTTTAACCCTATAGCCCTCAGCCCCTCCCCCTTGTCCCTACATAATGAGTGTTTTAACCCTATAGCCCTCAGCCCCTCCCCCTTGTCCCTACATAATGAGTGTTTTAACCCTATAGCCCTCAGCCCCTCCCCCTTGTCCCTACATAATGAGTGTTTTAACCCTATAGCCCTAGCCCCTCCCCCTTGTCCCTACATAATGAGTGTTTTAACCCTATAGCCCTCAGCCCCTCCCCCTTGCCCCTACATAATGAGTGTTTTAACCCTATAGCCCTCAGCCCCTCCCCCTTGTCCCTACATAATGAGTGTTTTAACCCTATAGCCCTCAGCCCCTCCCCCTTGTCCCTACATAATGAGTGTTTTAACCCTATAGCCCTCAGCCCCTCCCCCTTGCCCCTACATAATGAGTGTTTTAACCCTATAGCCCTCAGCCCTAGCCCCTCCCCCTTGTCCCTACATAATGAGTGTTTTAACCCTATAGCCCTCAGCCCCTCCCCCTTGTCCCTACATAATGAGTGTTTTAACCCTATAGCCCTCAGCCCCTCCCCCTCCCCCTTGTCCCTACATAATGAGTGTTTTAACCCTATAGCCCTAGCCCCTCCCCCTTGTCCCTACATAATGAGTGTTTTAACCCTATAGCCCTCAGCCCCTCCCCCTCCCCCTTGTCCCTACATAATGAGTGTTTTAACCCTATAGCCCTCAGCCCCTCCCCCTTGTCCCTACATAATGAGTGTTTTAACCCTATAGCCCTCAGCCCCTCCCTCCCCCTTGTCCCTACATAATGAGTGTTTTAACCCTATAGCCCTCAGCCCCTCCCCCTCCCCCTCGTCCCTACATAATGAGTGTTTTAACCCTATAGCCCTCAGCCCCTCCCCCTTGTCCTTGTCCCTACATAATGAGTGTTTTAACCCTATAGCCCTCAGCCCTAGCCCCTCCCCCTTGTCCCTACATAATGAGTGTTTTAACCCTATAGCCCTCAGCCCCTCCCCCTCCCCCTTGTCCCTACATAATGAGTGTTTTAACCCTATAGCCCTCAGCCCTAGCCCCTCCCCCTTGTCCCTACATAATGAGTGTTTTAACCCTATAGCCCTCAGCCCTAGCCCCTCCCCCTTGTCCCTACATAATGAGTGTTTTAACCCTATAGCCCTCAGCCCTAGCCCCTCCCCCTTGCACCTACATAATGAGTGTTTTAACCCTATAGCCCTCAGCCCTAGCCCCTCCCCCTTGTCCCTACATAATGAGTGTTTTAACCCTATAGCCCTCAGCCCTAGCCCCTCCCCCTTGTCCCTACATAATGAGTGTTTTAACCCTATAGCCCTCAGCCCTAGCCCCTCCCCCTTGTCCCTACATAATGAGTGTCAAGGGGAATTGGAACGTCCCTAAATATTGAACGTCCCTTATTGTAGATATTGATATACAACCTGTTCTCACAAAATAGCTGATCTGCAAGCTCACTACAGGCCAGTGGTCCCCAAACCTTTTCATGTCAAGGACCCCCAAATTGACACTAATTAGCCCGCAGACCCCCATTTGAAGAGATATGCCTGCAGGGACCCCATAGATTTGAAGAATCTAGCAGTGTCACAGACAGCCAGTGTGACATGCACTAGTCCATGGACCCCCATTTGATGGCCTTTCTGTCTCTGGGACCCCCGA